>NC_072789.1:14205915-14359052 GCF_022539595.1 Amphiprion ocellaris | reverse complement strand
AATATATTCAGTCCTTCAATCACACTATTCTTAATTAAGATAGACAGAATTTCTGCAACCATTATGAACAACAAAGGAGAGCTCCCACATCCTGGTCTTATACCTCTTTCGATATTGAATCTTTTACAAGTCCCATGATGACCCATTATCACACAACTATTTATATCTGAAGAAAGCATACGAATAATATTTTTAAAATTTTTTCCAAATCCAAAATTGTGAAGTGTTTCTAAAATAAATTCATGTTCAACAGAATCAAAGGCCTTATAAAAATCAAGGAAGAGTATATAAGCATTGTCATCAATTAAATCGCTATAATCTAATATATCCATAACAAGCCTAATATTATTATGAATGACTCTTCCTTTAATAAAGCCCGACTGAGTCTCACTAATTATATCTGCTATTCCTTTTTTAAGTCTGGTTGCAATTGTTCCTGAGAAAATTTTATAGTCTGTATTTAACAATGTAATAGGTCTTAAATTATCTACGAGTCTTTTGTCTCTCCCTGGTTTTGGAATCAAAGTAATTACTCCCTGTTTCATGCTTGTCATCAGTTCGTTCCTGTCTATACATTGTTTTAGAGCTTCAAATAATAATAATCGTAAATCATCCCAAAAATATTTATAGAAATTGACTGTGAGACCGTCTGAACCGGGTGATTTATTTAAGGCCATTGTCTTCAGAGCAGCATCTAGTTCCTCAATTTTTAGTTCGGAATCACAAATCTGTTTGTAAGAGGAGTCAATTTTTGGTATTAAATGATTAATATTATGAAAAAGATTATTACTGTCATTTTTTGAGAATTTAGATGAATATAATTCTGAATAAAATCTATATACTTCTTTTTCTAAGGTGTTTGGGTCTTTGCATTCCCTTTCATCAATTATAAGACTAGAAATGCAATTTTTTTGTTGTCTGCTTTTCTCTAGATTGAAAAAATACGACGAATTTTTTTCTCCTGATTCGATCCACCTTGCTCGTGATCTCACAAAAGCTCCCTGTGCTTTGTTAAGATAATGTGCATCTAGTTGATTTTGTAATTCCATAAGTCTGTCTTTATCTTCAGATGATTGGTCAGTGTTATTACAGCAGAAATGTATTTCTTGCAACAACCTAATTTCAGCTTCTTTATTTTTTTGGAGTAGAATTTTACTAAATTTCACACTGGTTTCCCTAATTCTAAATTTGAGAAATTCCCATTTAATAATATGACCATTAATTTCTTTATCATTTTTGAACTCATTAATTACTTCTTTAATTTTATTACAATATTCTTCATTTTGTAAAAGTTTCGCATTAAGTTTCCAGTAACCTTTTCGATGTATTTTTTGATTTGTAGATTCTAATTCTATTTCTATGAGACAGTGATCTGACAAAGGTGCTTTAGACACTGTAATTTTTTTAGTATAATAATAAATTTAGTATGGGTCCTTATATTATCCGTACCCAACCAGTAATCAATTCTGGATTTACAACTACCATTTGGTTTAAACCATGAATATTCTTTAACTCCTGGGTTAATGTTCCTCCAAATATCTGTTAAGTTGTTGTCAATCATAAAGGTATTAATTAAATCATTAACCTGGGATCTCCCAACTCTAGGTGGCCACCTATCGAGCCACTCATCAGGAGTTACATTCCAATCACCTCCACACAATATGTAATCTGAAGGGTATCTGCCTTTGAGTTCCGTTACCGCATTTGTTATATCATCTAGCATTAACTTATTTTGACTGTTGTTGTTATATCCATAAACATTTATCAATATCAGGAACAAACCTTCTATTTTAACCACGGCCGCCAACCAGTGTCCTTCTGTATCAGTCCGATGTGTGATGATGTCTCCGTGAAAATTGTTAAAACAAATCGCGACTCCTCCAGATCTTGAAGAGCCATGGCTATACAAGATTTTATCACCCCATTGATTGGACCAAAACAATGCATCAACTTCCGATGAGTGAGTCTCTTGTAGAAACAGACAATGACATTTTTGCCCTTTACAAAATAAAAATAATGCTTTTCGTTTTACGGTTTCTTTCCAGCCTCTAACATTTAACGAACCAAAAGAAGTCTTAACATTAAACATGAACTGTGAACACACCCTCCTCAAAAAGTTAAAAGTGTACTGCTAACAAAAATAAAACATCCACATAGGAGCTCTCTGACTGCGCTTAACATAGGTCCTCCACTATAAAAGTCTTACTTAGGTAGTCTGCAGATCCTTGTCCTCCACCCGTCGTCCCTCGATGTATACGTGAGGTCCACGAAAATATGCCCGCTGTCTCCCTCATCTAGCTTGGTCAACCAAGGGCCACTTGCGTTGTCGAGCCTCCAGATCCTCACGAATTAACATCTCAGCAAAGGTGATGCCTTGCGTTTTGCAAATGGGTAACTTTTTGGTCCTGCTCCATATTTCATCCCTAACATGCCTGTGCACAAATCGGATAATGACATGCCTGGTCCGGTTATCTTCTTTCTTGCCAAGTCTATGTACAACATCCACCGCAAGCTCCATCTTGGTAGCAAATTCAGGAACAATTTTCTGTAAAATGGGAATGACAATCATTCTAAGGTTTTCATCTTTTTGCTCCTTCAGTCCCCTCACTTTGAGACAAGACCTCATGCTATATCGTTTTTGATCATTTACTTTCTCCTTCAGTTCTGTGTTTTCCTGCAATAAATGACTGTTAATCTTCTCCAGAAACTTTCTTTTTAGTTTGTTCTAACTCCTCCGAGTTGAACTGCACTGTCTTGGTCAGATTAACTATCATGGCGGCGTTCTGTCAGTTTTGCTCCCTGATATCACTTAGCTGCGACTCCATTCCAGTCACTCGTTGTCCCAGCTCCAAAATTGCTTTTAAAATATCATTGTTGGAAGCCTGAGTTCCTTCGTTTTCATCATCGTTGGTCTTAGACTTCTTATCTTTACTCTTACTTGGGGTTGGCGGCGTCGATTCTGGACCACGCTTTCCTTGCAGAGTTACGTCCATTGCAGAGTAGTTATGGTCGCTTTCCTGGGTTTTTTCGGGTAATGAAGGTTTTCCCGGGATTGGTGATGACAGTTTTGCTGGCTTAAGTATCTTATTAATGTCCATCTCAATATTTGATGTGGAATAAAATCCGTATGAGTTGTAAAAGTGGTGCAGTCGTACAGAGAGCTCTCGATACCGTGGCTTCTACTCCGCCGCCATTTTGGTACCTGACATTTCTATTTGTGCTTATGAGGAGCAGCACTTCCTGTTTCAACGTAAAACTATCGTAATGCTATTATGCTAAAACGTGGTTTTGTGAGACTGAGAAGAATCTGCAGTATGAACCAAAATGTGTTTAAGGACCACTAGCTTGTCGACTCCCTCAAGTTGTGTTTGTTGTCACTATACGTTCAAAAATGAACACGTTATAGCTAATGTACAAATGCATTCGTGACCGGAAGTGTTAGCCGAGCTAGCGGAAGTGCTAATGAGGGTTTGCTATGACACAGACTGTTACGCACCCGTCTAGGGGGAAGGTGCGTAGCATAATGTTTGTTTAAAAAAAAATAAAATAAAAAAAATAAGGTGGAATATTTTCCCAGTCCCCAAAAAACAATGAACAGTTTGTAGAAAAATTACAAAAAGGTTTATTTACACTATTTACAAAATAAAAAAAGGCCACCACATGGGCTATTCATTCAAGCAAAAAAAAGGAAAACAAACAAAACAATTGGATACAAACTAAAGAGGCATTATAGCACTCAAACAAAAGATCCTATCCGACAAAACCACCACTTCTACAAAAATATGCCTAAGTCTAACAAACAAAAAACACACTATCTTAATCTAACCAACAAAACACAAGTATCACGGCAAAGGTTTGGAGTCTGGGAAAAACCACAGGGTGCTGCTGTCAGAGAGGCTCCCATCATCACTGCCGGCCGCCAAGATTTAAAATAGGTTCCAGCCAATCAGCGCTGGGTCCGCCTTGCCACCAATCAGCTCCTGCACACAAAGATCCACAAACACAGAACACCCACTACCAACCAACAGGACGAAACAGACCACAAGGACGAAACAAAGATCTACAAAGAAACACAGAACACCCACTCCCAGACAAAAAACATTTCAAAACTACAAACACATTACCAAAAATACGGCCACAGCCATAACACGGACTAATACCGTAACACACATGGTTCTAAAATAAATCCTCTCCAAGACACAGCGCTCCAGCTCCGTTTCCTGTCCCAGGTCTAATGTTTCAGCCTGATATCGTGATCAGCATCTTTTAAAGAGACGCTGCTGGTAGCGCTGGAGTTAGCTTGTCACGAGCTTCTGATTAGCTGCTAGCTCGATAACGCTGCCATCACGGATGCAGCTATAGATTGTCATTAGCTACATTGTAGATTCATTTCCTGTTTGGACATGACTCAGACTACAACAAAAGTAACTGGAGCAAGTGGAGAAGCTAGCTGTCGTTTAAAAACGACTTAGTTGACACCAGAGATCCTTCTGAATCGACCAAAATCACTTAGAAATACTTTTGGCATAAAATGTACAATAAAGAAAGATGCTTTTCCGTTGAAGATTAACAGGAAGTGCTGCTAATTTGTAATGTCGCCAGTTATACAGTTAATAATAATGTCATGTCGTTACCGCCTGTGTCCACAAGAGGTCAGTAGCGCCCCCTCCTGTGACATGATCTTACATGAGCGATTAGATGACAGCAGAGACTCATGCACAATTCTCTGTCCCTGCAATCTGTCCATTAATGCCTCCATAATTGTAGTCCATTAATGCCTCCATAAATGTAGTCTATTAATAGATCCATAGCTGTAGTCCATTGATGCATCCATAATTGTAGTCCATTGATGCCTCCATAGATGTAGTCCATTGATGCCTCCATAACTGTAGTCCATTGATGCCTCCATAGATGTAGTCCATTGATGCCTCCATAACTGTAGTCCATTGATGCCCCCAAAACTGTCGTCCATTGATTCCTCCATCACTGTAGTCCATTTATGCCTCCATAATTGAAGTCCATTAATGCCTCCATAATTGTAGTCCATTAATGCCTCCATAACTGTAGTCCATTAATACAGCCATAGCTGTAGTCCATTGATGCCTCCATAATTGTAGTCCATTGATGCCTCCATAGCTGTAGTCCATTGATGCCTCCATAATTGTAGTCCGTTTATGCTTCCATAGCTGTAGTCCATTGATGCCTCCATAACTGTAGTCCATTTATGCCTCCATAGCTGTAGTCCATTGATGCCTCCATAATTGTAGTCCGTTTATGCCTCCATAATTGCAGTCCATTGATGCCACCATCACTGTAGTCCATTGATGCCCCCATACCAGTAGTCCATTGATTCCTCCATCACTGTAGTCCATTTATGCCTCCATAATTGTAGTCCATTAATGCCTCCATAATTGTAGTCCATTACTGCCTCCATAACTGTAGTCCATTAATACATCCATAGCTGTAGTCCATTGATGCCTCCATAATTGTAGTCCATTGATGCCTCCATAACTGTACACCATTGATGCCTCCATAATTGTAGTCCATTAATGCCTCCATAACTGTAGTCTATTTATGCCTCCATAACTGTAGTCCATTGATGCCTCCATAACTGTAGTCCACTGATGCCTTCATAATTGTAGTCCGTTTATGCCTCCATAATTGTAGTCCATTGATGCGTCCATCACTGTAGTCCATTGATGCCCCCATACCTGTAGTCCATTGATTCCTCCATCAATGTAGTCCATTTATGCCTCCATAATTGTAGTCCATTAATGCCTCCATAATTGTAGTCCATTACTACCTCCATAACTGTAGTCCATTAATACATCCATAGCTGTAGTCCATTGAGGCCTCCATAATTGTAGTCCATTGATGCCTCCATAGCTGTAGTCCATTTATGCCTCCATAATTGTAGTCCATTAATGCCTCCATAACTGTAGTCCATTTATGCCTCCATAACTGTAGTCCATTACTGCCTCCATAACTGTAGTCCATTAATACATCCATAGCTGTAGTCCATTGATGCCTCCATAATTGTAGTCCATTGATACCTCCATAGCTGTAGACCATTGATGCCTCCATAATTGTAGTCCATTAATGCCTCCATAACTGTAGTCTATTTATGCCTCCATAACTGTAGTCCATTGATGCCTCCATAACTGTAGTCCATTGATGCCTTCATAATTGTAGTCTGTTTATGCCTCCATAATTGTAGTCCATTGATGCATCCATCACTGTAGTCCATTGATGCCCCCATACCTTTAGTCCATTGATTCCTCCATCAATGTAGTCCATTTATGCTTCCATAATTGTAGTCCATTAATGCCTCCATCAATGTAGTCCATTTATGCTTCCATAATTGTAGTCCATTAATGCCTCCATAATTGTAGTCCATTAATGCCTCCATAACTGTAGTCCATTAATACATCCATAGCTGTAGTCCATTGAGGCCTCCATAATTGTAGTCCATTGATGCCTCCATAGCTGTAGTCCATTGATGCCTCCATAATTGTAGTCCATTAATGCCTCCATAACTGTAGTCCATTGATGCCTCCATAACTGTAGTCCATTGATGCCTCCATAACTGTAGTCCATTGATGCCTCCATAGATATAGTCCATTGATGCCACAATAACTGTAGTGCATTGATGCCACCATCAGTGTAGTCCATTTATGCCTCCATAATTGTAGTCCATTGATGCCTCCATCACTGTAGTCCATTGATGCCCCATAATTGTAGTCCATTGATGCCTCCACCACTGTAGTCCATTGATTGCTACATCACTGTAGTCCATTTATGCCTCCATAATTGTAGTCCATTGATGCCTCCATAACTGTAGTCCATTAATGCCTGCATAATTGTAGTCCATTGATGCCACCATCACTGTAGTCAATTGATGCCTCCATAACTGTAGTCCATTGATGCCACAATAACTGTAGTCCATTAATACATCCATCACTGTAGTCCATTTATGCTTCCATAATTGTAGTCCATTGCTGTCTCCATAACTGTAGTGCATTAATGCCTCCATAATTGTAGTCCATTGATGCCACCATCGTTGTAGTCCATTTATGAATCCATAATTGTAGTCCATTGATGCCTCCACCACTGTAGTCCATTGATTGCTCCATCAGTGTAGTCCATTTATGCCTCCATAATTGAAGTCCATTGATGCCTCCATAACTGTAGTCCATTAATGCCTGCATAATTGTAGTCCATTGATGCCACCATCACTGTAGTCCATTGATGCCTCCATAACTGTAGTCCATTGATGCCTCCATAGATGTAGTCCATTAATGACTCCATAATTGTAGTCCATTGATGCCACCATCACTGTAGTCCATTTATACCTCCATAATTGTAGTCCATTGATGCTTCCATCACTGTAGTCCATTGATGCCCCCATAACTGTAGTCCATTGATTCTTCGATAACTGTAGTCCATTTATGCCTCCAAAATTGTAGTCCATTAATGCCTCCATAACTGTAGTACATTAATGCCTCCATGAATGTAGTCCATTAATACATCACTGTAGTCCATTTATGCCTCCATAATTGTAGTCCATTGCTGCCTCCATAACTGTAGTCCATTAATGCCTCCACAATTGTAGTCCATTGATGCCACCATCATTGTAGTCCATTTATGCCTCCATCACTGTAGTCCATTGATGCCCCATAACTGTCGTCCATTGATTCCTCCATCACTGTAGTCCATTTATGCCTCCATAATTGTAGTCCATTAATGCCTCCATAATTGTAGTCCACTGATGCCTCCATAACTGTAGTCCATTGATGCCTCCAAAGCTGTAGTCCATTGACGCCTCCATAATTGTACTCCATTAATGCCTCCATATCTCCTTTCCTCTCACACTTAGTCTTTTTTCCTCTATCCCCTTTCTCTCACACTTAGTCTTTTTTCCTCTATCCCCTTTCTCTCACACTTAGTCTTTTTCCTCTATCCCCTTTCCTCTCACACTTAGTCTTTTTTCCTCTATCCCTTCCTCCCACACTTAGTCTTTTTTCCTCTATCCCCTTTCCTCTCACACTTAGTCTTTTTTCCTCTATCCCCTTTCTCTCACACTTAGTCTTTTTTCCTCTATCCCCTTTCTCTCACACTTAGTCTTTTATCCTCTATCCCCTTTCTCTCACACTTAGTCTTTTTTCCTCTATCCCCTTTCTCTCACACTTAATCTTTTTTCCTCTGTCCCCTTTCTCTCACACTTAGTCTTTTTTCCTCTATCCCCTTTCCTCTCACACTTAGTCTTTTTCCTCTATCCCCTTTCCTCTCACACTTAGTCTTTTTTCCTCTATCCCCTTTCTCTCACACTTAGTCTTTTTTCCTCTATCCCCTTTCCTCTCACACTTAGTCTTTTTTCCTCTATCCCCTTTCTCTCACACTTAATCTTTTTTCCTCTGTCCCCTTTCTCTCACACTTAGTCTTTTTTCCTCTATCCCGTTTCCTCTCACACTTAGTCTTTTTTCCTCTATCCCCTTTCCTCTCACACTTAGTCTTTTTTCCTCTATCCCCTTTCTCTCACACTTAATCTTTTTCCTCTATCCCCTTTCCTCTCACACTTAGTCTTTTTTCCTCTATCCCCTTTCCTCTCACACTTAGTCTTTTTTCCTCTATCCCCTTTCCTCTCACACTTAGTCTTTTTTCCTCTATCCCCTTTCTCTCACACTTAGTCTTTTTTCCTCTATCCCCTTTCCTCTCACACTTAGTCTTTTTTCCTCTATCCCCTTTCTCTCACACTTAGTCTTTTTCCTCTATCCCCTTTCCTCTCACACTTAGTCTTTTTCCTCTATCCCCTTTCCTCTCACACTTAGTCTTTTTCCTCTATCCCCTTTCCTCTCACACTTAGTCTTTTTTCCTCTATCCCCTTTCGTCTCACACTTAGTCTTTTTTCCTCTATCCCCTTTCGTCTCACACTTAGTCTTTTTTCCTCTATCCCCTTTCCTCTCACACTTAGTCTTTTTCCTCTATCCCCTTTCCTCTCACACTTAGTCTTTTTTCCTCTATCCCCTTTCTCTCACACTTAGTCTTTTTTCCTCTATCCCCTTTCTCTCACACTTAGTCTTTTTTCCTCTATCCCCTTTCCTCTCACACTTAGTCTTTTTTCCTCTATCCCCTTTCCTCTCACACTTAGTCTTTTTTCCTCTATCCCCTTTCCTCTCACACTTAGTCTTTTTTCCTCTATCCCCTTTCCTCTCACACTTAGTCTTTTTTCCTCTATCCCCTTTCCTCTCACACTTAGTCTTTTTTCCTCTATCCCCTTTCTCTCACACTTAGTCTTTTTTCCTCTATCCCCTTTCCTCTCACACTTAGTCTTTTTCCTCTATCCCCTTTCCTCTCACACTTAGTCTTTTTTCCTCTATCCCCTTTCCTCTCACACTTAGTCTTTTTTCCTCTATCCCCTTTCCTCTCACACTTAGTCTTTTTTCCTCTATCCCCTTTCTCTCACACTTAGTCTTTTTTCCTCTGTCCCCTTTCTCTCACACTTAGTCTTTTTTCCTCTATCCCCTTTCTCTCACACTTAGTCTTTTTTCCTCTATCCCCTTTCCTCTCACACTTAGTCTTTTTTCCTCTATCCCCTTTCCTCTCACACTTAGTCTTTTTCCTCTATCCCCTTTCCTCTCACACTTAGTCTTTTTTCCTCTATCCCCTTTCCTCTCACACTTAGTCTTTTTTCCTCTATCCCCTTTCCTCTCACACTTAGTCTTTTTTCCTCTATCCCCTTTCCTCTCACACTTAGTCTTTTTTCCTCTATCCCCTTTCCTCTCACACTTAGTCTTTTTTCCTCTATCCCCTTTCCTCTCACACTTAGTCTTTTTTCCTCTATCCCCTTTCCTCTCACACTTAGTCTTTTTTCCTCTATCCCCTTTCCTCTCACACTTAGTCTTTTTTCCTCTATCCCCTTTCCTCTCACACTTAGTCTTTTTTCCTCTATCCCCTTTCCTCTCACACTTAGTCTTTTTTCCTCTATCCCCTTTCTCTCACACTTAGTCTTTTTTCCTCTATCCCCTTTCCTCTCACACTTAGTCTTTTTTCCTCTATCCCCTTTCCTCTCACACTTAGTCTTTTTTCCTCTATCCCCTTTCCTCTCACACTTAGTCTTTTTTCCTCTATCCCCTTTCCTCTCACACTTAATCTTTTTCCTCTATCCCCTTTCCTCTCACACTTAGTCTTTTTTCCTCTATCCCCTTTCCTCTCACACTTAGTCTTTTTTCCTCTATCCCCTTTCCTCTCACACTTAGTCTTTTTTCCTCTATCCCCTTTCCTCTCACACTTAGTCTTTTTTCCTCTATCCCCTTTCCTCTCACACTTAGTCTTTTTTCCTCTATCCCCTTTCCTCTCACACTTAGTCTTTTTTCCTCTATCCCCTTTCCTCTCACACTTAGTCTTTTTTCCTCTATCCCCTTTCTCTCACACTTAGTCTTTTTTCCTCTATCCCCTTTCCTCTCACACTTAGTCTTTTTTCCTCTATCCCCTTTCCTCTCACACTTAGTCTTTTTTCCTCTATCCCCTTTCTCTCACACTTAGTCTTTTTTCCTCTATCCCCTTTCTCTCACACTTAGTCTTTTTTCCTCTATCCCCTTTCCTCTCACACTTAGTCTTTTTTCCTCTATCCCCTTTCCTCTCACACTTAGTCTTTTTTCCTCTATCCCCTTTCCTCTCACACTTAGTCTTTTTTCCTCTATCCCCTTTCCTCTCACACTTAGTCTTTTTCCTCTATCCCCTTTCCTCTCACACTTAGTCTTTTTTCCTCTATCCCCTTTCCTCTCACACTTAGTCTTTTTTCCTCTATCCCCTTTCCTCTCACACTTAGTCTTTTTTCCTCTATCCCCTTTCCTCTCACACTTAGTCTTTTTTCCTCTATCCCCTTTCTCTCACACTTAGTCTTTTTTCCTCTATCCCCTTTCCTCTCACACTTAGTCTTTTTTCCTCTATCCCCTTTCCTCTCACACTTAGTCTTTTTTCCTCTATCCCCTTTCCTCTCACACTTAGTCTTTTTTCCTCTATCCCCTTTCCTCTCACACTTAGTCTTTTTTCCTCTATCCCCTTTCCTCTCACACTTAGTCTTTTTTCCTCTATCCCCTTTCCTCTCACACTTAGTCTTTTTTCCTCTATCCCCTTTCCTCTCACACTTAGTCTTTTTTCCTCTATCCCCTTTCCTCTCACACTTAGTCTTTTTTCCTCTATCCCCTTTCTCTCACACTTAGTCTTTTTTCCTCTATCCCCTTTCTCTCACACTTAATCTTTTTCCTCTATCCCCTTTCCTCTCACACTTAGTCTTTTTTCCTCTATCCCCTTTCCTCTCACACTTAGTCTTTTTTCCTCTATCCCCTTTCTCTCACACTTAGTCTTTTTTCCTCTATCCCCTTTCCTCTCACACTTAGTCTTTTTTCCTCTATCCCCTTTCCTCTCACACTTAGTCTTTTTTCCTCTATCCCCTTTCTCTCACACTTAGTCTTTTTTCCTCTATCCCCTTTCCTCTCACACTTAGTCTTTTTTCCTCTATCACCTTTCACACTCAGTTTTTCTCTCCCCAGTCCGTGTGACACTTTAAAAAAAAAAAAAAAAAAAAAAAAAATATATATATATATATATATATATATATATATATATATATATATATATATATATATATATATATATATATAAGTATTACATAGCATTACATAGACAAAAAATACAATGAATAGCCATACTAGGGTTGTCAGCATTTTCTTTTATTTCTACCAAGAAGAAGAGTGGGGCATCCATCTTGCTGTCTGTGTCCACGCACTGTCTGTCTCTGTCAACCTGTCACCTCCTGAAATAAAGAAACATGATCAAAAACCTGTGTCTTCAATGTGTGGCAAAGTAATCAATCAAACATACAAGTCACTGAAATAAAGTGACACACAAAACACCCATCACCTACACAACAACACCGTGCATGTCTAAGGGTGCTTTCACACCTGTTAGTCCGCTAGAGTGGTTCGTTTGGACCCAAAAGTTGTTACAATGTTGCTATTTTCAACTGGTTCGATTCGCATTCACACCAGTGTTTTCGCATTTGAACCTACTCCAATTAATGTTATATCTCCCCCCAGTCGTTTGACGGCGCTGTTCACAAAACAAGGCGTTTACGATGACGTAGGTGTACGCTGATTGGCGCAGCATGTGAAGAGGGAAAAATCCCGGAAGAAAACAACAGGCTGTGTTTATTTCATGGACCGCGGTTTATTCGTAAACAATGAACTATGCTCTCCTGTTCGTTCTTGTTGCCATATATTCGTGTTATTGCTTTATGCGATCAAACTCGTGTGGAGAATGTGGTTTAGCTAGCGTGAGTTTTTTTGCGCCTCCCAAAATTCCCTGTGCAGGTTGCTACGGAAGCTCCCGTAGACCAAAAAGTCTGCTGCGCCATCAAGCCGGTCCGAATGGAGACAGGTTTTTGTTCTCACCAGGAGCAAACCGAACTGGAGTTCACATAGAAGCGGACCGAGACCACCTCCCGAAAGTGGTCTCGGTGCGGTTCGTTAGTCCGAACCAAAAAAATCTGGTATGCTTTCACATCAGCCCAAACAAACCGTACTTGCATGTGTTGCGGACTCCAGTCCGCCTTAACCGGACTAAAAGACGTAGGTGTGAAAGCACCCTAACTCACCTGTGGAGCTCCACCGCTCCGTCCCACAGCATCTGAAAGACAGAAGCACAAGTGAGCAAAGCAGCAAAGTCTACTGTCTGCAACGTGCATGTGTCTAACTCACCTGTGCAGGTCCATCGCTCCGTCCCACAGCATCTGAAAGACAGAAGCACAAGTGAGCAAAGCAGCAAAGTCTACTGTCTGCAACATGCATGTGTCTAACTCACCTGTGCAGGTCCATCGCTCCGTCCCACAGCATCTGAAAGACAGAAGCACAAGTGAGCAAAGCAGCAAAGTCTACTGTCTGAAACATGCATGTGTCTAACTCACCTGTGCAGCTCCACCGCTGTGTCTCCCAGCATCTGAAACAGAGAAGCACAAGTGAACAGCTATCAACATTTTACACACATTTGTGTTGGTTATTTTGGATGATATTGAGGTCAGCACAATATGCACTTCTATAATCTTCCAAATGCTTAAAGGCCCTGCTGTAACACCCGTATGGCTCGACGTGTTACGCGGGTGACGCATGTACAGAGCTGGCCCCCGACGCAGCGGCCCGGGTTCGATTCCCGCTCGCGGTCCCTTTGCTGCATGTTTTCCCCCAACTCTTCTCCCCTGTTTCCTGTCCCTATCTCACTGTGCCTAAATAAAGCCGATAAAAGGCCAAAAAAATAGCGTAAAAAATAAAAGATTTGACTTTGTTGTTAGTAAGTTGCTGCCACTTACAGCAGTGTTGACAGGCTTTTTTGAGAAAATGCAGTCATAGTCTGTTCATTACACCCGTGTTTAATTTGAATAAAGGACAAAAGAAGCACTGTAATGCTTTGTATTTCTTGTTCCCATTTTACGCTCTGAACATAATGAACCATGATCTCAAAGCTGAGTGTGTGTGCCCAACAGTGATTTTTGTGTACTGCTACACCCTTACCTCTTCCTGTGTAATTCAGTAGCATTTGCCATTTATTGTCCTCTTGCACTGCTGTGACTGACACTTTGTTTTTTGCTCCATAGGACCAGACCTGCTGGGATCTGTACAGATGTCTTGATGAGGGTGGGAGTGGTTTCAGTAAAGGAGAGCTGGATCAGTCTACAAACACATTGTTGTAACCAGTGTGGGAAATCTTTCAGGCAGTCAAGTTATTTGAAACGTCATATGCTCATCCACACTGAAGAAATTATTTTTTTACTGTGATATTTCCTCATGTTTGACAAAGTGGTTATTATCTTAACTGTGAAATAAAAGCCCTCCTTAAACATTATTTAATCTAGTCTCTTTTTCAAAAGAGGCCTGAGAACAACAGACATTCCAATAAACTACCCTTAGTTAGTAAACTGAAACTAAATCAATTGTATTTTTAACTATTGTAACCAAACCTCCACTGCCATATTAGAACAGGATATGCTTTTATTTCTAAAACATTGCCAATGATTTTGACAAATCATTCTGTGGTTTTATTTGAGAAAGTTGTTGCCCCAGCATTGTCCTACAGGGGGCAGTTGTTTTAAAACTACATTTGTCTTTCATGTGTCACCATTTGCTTGCATATTTCATAAACATCACAATCACTAATTTCCAACTCTATACTGATGATATTTTCCTGGTTTTCTTAGCTGGCAGGAGATGAATTTTTGCATCTCTACCCTGATTTTCATTATCGAGGCTCGATTTTTTCCCTAACATTCTCCCACAACGGGAGTGTTTGACCTTTAAAGTCACGGTTTCTTCTACTGACCGGCACCTTTGTGATTAATCCTTGCAGCTCTACTGCATGATCTACTGTTTGCTTTACCCCGTTAGTCATTCTCTAATAACACTGCAGTTTCTGCTGCTGCTGGTTTTCAACAATTTCCAGGAGAAGAACATACATTACTCCCATTCACGTCTCCCTGTGATTTACTATTGATTTAGCTGATTTAGCTTTAAAGCACAGCATGCTCCCCTTCTGTCTTCCGTTAGGCTCTGCTAAGCCTCCTGCTGCTGAAGCTTCTTACCTGAGCATTGGTTTGGAAAAATAAGTAAATAAAGTCCAAGGACTCACCTATGTGGGCCCCTCAAAATTTTTCATTATCACTCCCTGTTTTACCTCTACAATTTTTTTTGTCATGTTTTTTAACGGTTTATTCAGTGTTATTGTATAACTTTGTTTTTCAAAGCAGTGTCAATGTTTTTAAGCGTTATACCCACGGGAGATGACTTTTAATGTGTTTTTCATCCCACCAAACAGAGGTGGGATATTTGTATGCATTGCACTTATCAGCCAGGAAAAGAGCTAAAGATGAAATAACCCAGGTTTGACTCCTCTCTCAGTAAAAAGTATTTTTCTGTACAAACTGTCTCTTAATGTTAAATGAATGCATTTAACTTGCATATGAACTCTTCCATCAGTCGCTTTGGTTTGACATCAAACAAACAGTTTATTGGCATTTCAAAAAGAATGCATCCCGTTCCATTTGACAAACAAAGGAAGTTTTTCTCTCAGCAAAATATAGGCTTTGTTATAATAATAATAATAATAATAATAATAATAATAATAATAATAATAATAATAATAATAATAATAATAATAATAATAATAATAATAAAAATAATATTAAAACAAAAACAAAAAAAAACCAAGGAGGACAAGCACAAATTCTTTGGACTTGCTTGGTAACCAACTACAGAGCAGGTGGTGGGATAGTAGGCTGAAGCCTGGAGGCTGAAATCACCAAAATGTGGGCAGAAAAAAACACATGCGCTGAAAGCTATCCAGACCTTGTGACGGGGACATACTTCACGTAATTCAAAAAACTAACAAAAACAAGGAGTGAGCTAGAATAACAGAAATGTTAGCATGCTATTCTAATGTAGCAAGCTACAGGACCGATTCAGGGCATTAACTTACTGTTTACATGCTGCCAACAACATGGACTGCACTCACATTTTGCTGAATGATTTTGTGGAGGTTGATCAGAACAATTTGATGCCTCATGTCATTTCCCAGTTTGTATGTCCGCAATCTGAGGAGTCAAGGCAACAGGCATTTCATTTAAATGAGACATCTTTGCCCTGGAGCTGTTGTTTTAATGTGGCATCAGTTAAACACAACGCAGCTGCATCATCTGTCTATTGTTTTGCTATAATATACCCCTGTTATACATTATACTATTTTAAGATCCCTATCAGGAGCAGAAAAGTGTTCATGATAACTTACAATACATAATTACTCATAATTCAATTCACAATGTGGCAACATGTAACAAGAACGTACAGATGATATCCTTTCATTATTTAGCAAACACTGGCGGTGAAGGATAAAAGGCATAACATACAAAAGAGTACTAGACAAACAAAGAGTGACAAGTATTCTGGTGAGATGAGCCTAGAGCCAGAAGTAGTGTGCATGATAACTGTCTTCCATTCAGTTAAGTGTTGGGTTGAAAATGAAAAGGCTGTTGTAGGAGTATGTTTTGTTCAGCTTATTAAAACTCATCTTGGTCAAACACACATACAGCTCTCAGGCTTTTCTGCCTATTTCTTGCATTGTTTTAATTCCTGATTCCATTTGAATATAAAGATAACAGCACGATCTCTAGGTTTAAACTAATCTACACTGATGTCCAGGCAGTAGTCTGTGTTTTTTAGCCATGCATTCAATATGATTCTATGGATTAAAATGTTGCTCTTTCAGTCGCTCCATTTTGGTCTTGTCTGAAATCCCATTGGATAGATTGTCCAGTGAAATTTTGTAAAAGCATTTATGGTTCCCAGAGGATGATTCCAAAAAACTGTGGTGATTCTTTGTGCCAACAGTAGTTTGGAAAATTGGCCTCTGAATGAAATAAGCTTGGGCAAACCTAAGCTTCCATGTAGCTCCATTATCAAAGCAAAATGTGAATTTCTCAAATACTTATATGTTAAGAACTTTGAGTGTTTTGACAAAAATATGGCAAATTATGAGGACAAAAATATTTAAATCTGAATAAAAACTGGCACTGTATTGAACCATCAAAAACAAATGTAGAAAATATATGATCTGTCATTTCTGGGACACGCTAACAACCATGAGAAATGTCAGGGTAAGCTTGTTATCATGCTGATGTTAGTATGTACAGTAGTGAAAAAAAGCTTACATACACTTGTAAAGACCGTGCATATTGTGGCAATCTTGAATTTTCAGTGACTGCTATAGCTCTTAATTTTCTATGCTGGAATGAACGAAACACGTGTCTTTGTCCCAAAAAACATTCATGCATGTTGGTTCTTGTGGATGATTATCTCCACATTCTTCGGGAAAACCTCAAATCATCAGCCAGAAGGAGTCTTGGATGGAGTTAAGTGATCCAACAAGACAATGACCAAAAACATGGTAAAGGAATGGTTAAATCAGGCAAGAATTAAGGTTTTAGACTGGTTTTAATAAATTCAATAACTTCACTCTTATGAATTGTATTATCACCAAAATCATTGGAGCCTTCAATTATCTCCTGCTGGTCATACTACAACTCTTGGTTTGACACTAAATACAAAAATCTTAATTTTGAGCATTTTTTATTATTTAATTATTATTTTATTAGTCATAAAATTCATTAACTTCACTCTTATGAATTGTATTATCACCAAAATGATTGGAGCCTTCAATTATCTCCTGCTGATCATACTACAACTCCTGGTTTCATGCTAAATACAAAATCTGAATTTTAAGGAATTTTTATTATTTAATTATTATTTTATTAGTCATAAAATTCAATAACTTCACTCTTATATACTGTAGTGTCCCCAAATTTACTGGAGCCATCAATTGTGTCTTGCTGGTCATACTACAAGTCCTGGTTTGATGCTAAATACAAAATCTGAATTTTAAGGAATTTTCGTTATTGTCTTATTTTATTAGTCATAAAATTCAATAACTTCACTCATGAATTGTATTATCACCAAAATCATTGGAGCCTTCAATTATCTCCTGCTGGTCATACTACAACTCTTGGTTTGACACTAAATACAAAAATCTTAATTTTGAGCAATTTTTATTATTTAATTATTATTTTATTAGTCATAAAATTCAATAACTTCACTCTTATGAATTGTATTATCACCAAAGTGATTGGAGCCTTCAATTATCTCCTGCTGGTCATACTACAACTCTTGGTTTGACACTAAATACAAAAATCTGAATTTTGAGAAATTTTTATTATTTAATTATTATTTTATTAGTCATAAAATTCAATAACTTCACTGTTATATACTGTAGAGTCACCAAATTTACTGCAGCCATCAATTGTGTCTTGCTGGTCATACTACAAGTCTTGGTTTGATACTAAATACAAAATCTGAATTTTGACCAATTTTTATTATTATTTTATTAGTAACAAAATTCAATAACTTCACTGTTATGAATTGTATTATCACCAAAATCTCTGGAGCCTTCAATTATCTCCTGCTGGTCATACTACAACTCTTGGTTTGACACTAAATACAAAAATCTTAATTTTGAGCAATTTTTATTATTTAATTATTATTTTATTAGTCATAAAATTCATTAACTTCACTCTTATGAATTGTATTATCACCAAAATGATTGGAGCCTTCAATTGTCTCCTGCTGGTCATACTACAACTCTTGACTTGATGCTAAATACAAAATCTGAATTTTAAGGAATTTTCATTATTTTATTATTATTTTATTAGTAACAAAATTCAATAACTTCACTCTTATACACTGTAGTGTCACCTAAATCACTGGAGCCTTCAATTATCTCCTGCTGATCATACTACAACTCTTGGTGTGATATTAAGTACAAAAGTTGAATGTTAAATAATTTTTATTCGTAATAAAATTCATTAACTTCACTCTTATGTACTGTAGTGTCACCAAACTCGCTGATGCCATTAGTTGTCTCCTGACTGTCATAGTACAACCCTTGGTTTGATGCTAAATACAAAATCTGAATTTTAAGGAATTTTTATTGGTAATAAAATTCAATAACTTCACTCTTATACATTGTATTGTCACCAAAATCAGTGGAGCCATCAAATGACTCCTACTGCTCATACTACAACTCTTGGTTTGATATAAAAACATTCTTTCATAATTTTAATGAATTGTATTATTATTTTATTAGTAATTCAATTCAATAACTTCACTCTTATGTACTGTACATAAACAATACCTCTTTCAAATCACTGTAAGCTAGACAATGTACTACAAGGCCAGTTTTATCAACAGTCGCTGTCTTTCAAGCTGCAGAAATAACATTGATGTCTATGAGCAGCAGGCTGTGCGACGAGTGAACAGGGACCGTCTGCAAATAGCAAAACCGCTGCAACAGCGAAGAGAGGCACTACACAAATATTCAATAACTTAACTTTTATACACTGTAGCGTCACCAAATTTACTGGAGCCATCAATTGTGTCTTGCTGGTCATACTACAAGTCTTGGTTTGATACTAAATACAAAATCTGAATGTTAAGGAATTTTCACTATTTAATTATTATTATATTAGTCATAAAATTCAATAACTTCACTCTTATGAATTGTATTATCACCAAAATCATTGGAGCCTTCAATTATCTCCTGCTGGTCATACTACAACTCTTGGTTTGACACTAAATACAAAAATCTTAATTTTGAGAAATTTTTATTATTTAATTATTATTTTATTAGTCATAAAATTCAAGAACTTCACTCTTATGAATTGTATTATCACCAAAATCATTGGAGCCATCAATTATCTCCTGCTGGTCATACTACAACTCTTGGTTTGACATTAAGTAAAAAATCTGAATTTTAAGGAATTTCCATTATTTTATTATTATTTTATTAGTCATAAAATTCAATAACTTCACTCTTATGAATTGTATTATCACCAAAATCTCTGGAGCCTTCAATTGTCTCCTGCTGGTCATACTACAACTCTTGGTTTGACACTAAATACAAAAATCTTAATTTTGAGCAATTTTTATTATTTAATTATTATTTTATTAGTCATAAAATTCATTAACTTCACTCTTATGAATTGTAGTATCACCAAAATGATTGGAGCCTTCAATTATCTCCTGCTGATCATACTACAACTCCTGGTTTCATGCTAAATAGAAAATCTGAATTTTAAGGAATTTTTATTATTTAATTATTATTTTATTAGTCATAAAATTCAATAACTTCACTCTTATATACTGTAGTGTCCCCAAATTTACTGGAGCCATCAATTGTGTCTTGCTGGTCATACTACAAGTCCTGGTTTGATGCTAAATACAAAATCTGAATTTTAAGGAATTTTCGTTATTGTCTTATTTTATTAGTCATAAAATTCAATAACTTCACTCTTATGAATTGTATTATCACCAAAATCATTGGAGCCTTCAATTATCTCCTGCTGGTCATACTACAACTCTTGGTTTGACACTAAATACAAAAATCTTAATTTTGAGCAATTTTTATTATTTAATTATTATTTTATTAGTCATAAAATTCAATAACTTCACTCTTATGAATTGTATTATCACCAAAGTGATTGGAGCCTTCAATTGTCTCCTGCTGGTCATACTACAACTCTTGGTTTGATGCTAAATACAAAATCTGAATTTTAAGGAATTTTTATTATTTTATTATTATTTTATTAGTAACAAAATTCAATAACTTCACTCTTGTTTACTTTAGTGTCACCTAAATCACTGGAGCCTTAAATTATCTCCTGCTGATCATACTACAACTCTTGGTGTGATAATAAGTACAAAAGTTGAATGTTAAATAATTTTTATTCGTAATAAAATTCATTAACTACACTCTTATGTACTGTAGTGTCACCAAACTCACTGATGCCATTAGTTGTCTCCTGACTGTCATAGTACAACCCTTGGTTTGATGCTAAATACAAAATCTGAATTTTAAGGAATTTTTATTGGTAATAAAATTCAATAACTTCACTCTTATACATTGTATTGTCACCAAAATCAGTGGAGCCATCAAATGACTCCTACTGCTCATACTACAACTCTTGGTTTGATATAAAAACATTCTTTCATAATTTTAATGAATTTTATTATTATTTTATTAGTAATTCAATTCAATAACTTCACTCTTATGTACTGTAGTGTCATCAAATTCACTGGAGCCATCAGTTGGCTCCTGATTGTCATACTACAAGTCTTGGTTTGGTAATAAATCAAAAATCTGAATTTTAAGGAATTTTTTATTAGTAATGAAACTGTTGTTATATATCTCAAATATTTTTTGTTGTAACAGATAAAAGTGCTCATCCATTGTTTGGGTAGATTGTGGAACATTAATCACCAAAAGTAACAGAATTTTAATGATTTGGGTTGTTTATTGCCATGTGAAGATGTGCACACTATTTAGTGTGCATGCTTGTGTGTGATTATGAGTAAATTAGCTTTGATGGCTCTTCTCTTGATGTATGTGGGGCTATATTTTTAGATCCACAATGCACCTGTTTGTCCAGATACATGATACTGAATAGTAATGGAACCTGGAATCCTCATCAAAGACAGATCAGATAACACCAATATACCAAACTAAACTGTTCAGACTGTCTCCTCAAGTACTGACGATTGGGAAGAAAGACAGTCAGATGCCCTCTTACAAGGCTGCAGCGTTAACTGATTCATTTAAACCATAATGTTAAACAGCTAATAATATTTTCCAAGTTAAGGACTGTACAGACAATACTTGGAAGAAAAAACCTGAAGGTATGATCAGTAGGACCTTTTGATGGTTGGATGGAGTTTATTTTTTCTGCAGTGTTTAACAGTGAAGTGATTGAATTTTATTTACTATAAAAAATTCCTTAAAATTCAGATTTTTTACTTAATGTCAAACCAAGAGTTGTAGTATGACCAGCAGGAGATAATTGAAGGCTTCAGTGATTTTGGTGGCACTACAGTGCATAAGAGTGAAGTTATTGAATTTTATGACTAATAAAATAATAATTAAATAATAAAAATTGCTCAAAATTAAGATTTTTTTATTTAGTGTCAAACCAAGAGTTGTAGTATGACCAGCAGGAGATAATTGAAGGCTTCAGTGATTTTGGTGATACTACAATTCATCAGAGTGAAGTTATTGAATTTTATGACTAATAAAATAATAATAAAATAATGAAACTTCCTTAAAATTCAGATTTTGTATTTAGTATCAAAACCAAGAGCTGTAGTATGATCAGCAGGAGACAATTGATGGCTGCAGTAAATTTGGTGACTCTACAGTATATAACAGTGAAGTTATTGAATTTTGTTACTAATAAAATAATAAAAATTGATCAAAATTCAGATTTTGTATTTAGTATCAAACCAAGAGTTGTAGTATGACCAGCAAGACACAATTGATGGCTGCAGTAAATTTGGTGACTCTACAGTATATAACAGTGAAGTTATTGAATTTTATGACGAATAAAATAATAATTAAATAATAAAAATTGCTCAAAATTCAGATTTTTGTATTTAGTGTCAAACCAAGAGTTGTAGTATGACCAGCAGGAGATAACTGAAGGCTCCAGTCATTTTGGTGATACTACAATTCACAAGAGTGAAGTTATTGAATTTTATGACTAATAAAATAATAATTAATGAAAATTCCTTAAAATTCAGATTTTGTATTTAGCATCAAACCAAGAGTTGTAGTATGACCAGCAGGAGACAATTGATGGCTGCAGTAAATTTGGTGACGCTACAGTATATAAGAGTGAAGTTATTGAATTTTATGACTAATAAAATAATAAGACAATAATAAAAATTCCTTAAAATTCAGATTTTGTATTTAGCATCAAACCAAGGGTTGTAGTATGACCAGCAAGACACAACTGATGGCTCCAATGATTTTGGCGACTCTACAGTATATAAGAGTGAAGTTATTGAATTTTATGACTAATAAAATAATAATAAAATAATAAAAATTCCTTAAAATTCAGATTTTGTATTTAGCATCAAACCAAGACTTGTAGTATGACCAGCAAGACACAATTGATGGCTCCAGTAAATTTGGTGACGCTACAGTGTATAAAAGTTAAGTAATTGAATATTTGTGTAGTGCCTCTCTTCGCTGTTGCAGCGGTTTTGCTATTTGCAGACGGTCCCTGTTCACTCGTCGCACAGCCAACTGCTCATAGACATCAATGTTATTTCTGCAGCTTGAAAGGCAGCGACTTTTGATAAAACTGGCCTTGTAGCACATTGTCTAGCTTACAACGATTTGAAAGAGGCATTGTTTATGTTTTTACAACGTATATCCCATGAGTTATTGAGGCCGGAAGTCCGAATCTGTGAATATCTTGCCAACTTTACCTAACTCAGTTGGAATTAGAGTCTGATCTACTTGTGAGCTGATCATTTGGTAGTAATATTGTTTATCCTGTTAACTTTCACACAGTCTGCAGTTTTTGCAGCTTTCCCTCCTTCAGCTGCTGCAGCTGTGTTACTGTCAGTCTGTCTTAGGAGTTTATCATCTTTGTGTTTCTCTAATATCATCGTTTGCTCTTCATTTCTAAAACGGGACACTTTGTCTCCAGTACTGGAACGTTCCTGATGATACCGGGACTAAATATGTGGTCTACATGGATCATCTGCTTTTAAAATGACGCAGCAGCAAACATCACAACAAAAAGTCACTCAGAGAGAATCTTCAACTAATTCACTTTAAAACCAGCAGCAGTATCTGTTGAAGCCTCAGATTAAAACTTGAAGCTTTGAAAGTCTCGAATCATTATTTGATGTCAACTCCAGCATAAAGGAGTGCAGAGACAACACAGAATAAACCTACTCACCTGGATTCACTGTCCTGCATCCTGTATCTGGAGTTACTGTACAGCCACAACAGGAACAACAAACCAGAATCAGCTGCAGCTGATCGACCTCAACTTCCTCACAAACAGCCTCAATCCAAAGCAGGAGGCGCCGCCTGCTGGTCGGAGGAGGAACCAACAACCAGAAAACGTGGAGGCAGAATCAGTTCACTTGTTGGATTTTCAAAACCCAGAGAGGTTTTAGTTGACAGCCAGTGGTGGATCTTCTGCTTGAAATCGTTTCCTGATGCTGTGTCCAATGAATGAGCAGCAGCTGTTGTATTGGGTTCTTTTGCAAATACAGATTGCTGCTTTGAGTAATCACTGAGCCTCTTTATTAACTGGCTGCAACAACAATGCAGTTCTTCTCAGTAGTCTCTTCTCATGCAGTACTCAGATAATATCGATGCATGGTCTGCCCTCTAGTGGCAGATTCTGGATAACACCACATCCCCCTTACTGAAGTTAGGTTGACCCTTCTTTTTTTTTTGTAATTTATTATTTATTGGTATCCAGAGGTTTACAGAGCACATTCCAACCATGTCACAAGTGTAAATACACAAGTCACGAGGGTATTCTTGAAGGAAAAGAATTAGGCAGACTGAGGGAAAGAGAAATAAATTTTAAAAAATAAAGCTTAAATGATAACTAAAGTTTTCCTCCTTATTATCACTTGTCTTTCATATGCAGAATCAGAAGTAGGAGAAGGAGAGAAAGGATAAATGTTTAAATATGTGTTAACTTGTGTATTATCTTTCATTAAAGATTCTGTCTGGTACCAACATATATATCATAGAACTGGGAGGAAGGTAAATATTTGAGTTAAAAACATGGTATGTATCATATAAATTCTGCTCTTCTGGGAGCTATATGTACAGTCCACTTAGACCATATATTGGCAAACGCGTCTTGACGGAGTTTGAGATAATATGTCAATCTTTCCATTTTGTATATGTCATAAATAATGTCGATCCAATCATCAACCAAGGGAGCCTGTTAGGTTGACCCTTCTTAGCTGTAAACACACAAAATACATTAAGAATAGCAAATTGAACAGAAAAACATTAAACAGATGCAAAATGTCCACAATGATCCACAAAATGATCTAAATGCACATTTATGACCCTGCATGTTTCGTTATTATATTTAAATTCAGTTATAATTAGTCTACCATCCTGATCTTTACCTATTATTTTCACAGTTTCCATGAATTCCTCTGGAACCAGCACTGCTTCTCCCTGTGCCGCCGGTGTACCGTTAGAGACAAAACATCCTCCCCTCCACTCCTTCTGAATTTCATCCACAATTTTCTCGTCCCACCTGGTCTCCTGTAAACACATCACCTTTACTTTTCTCCTCCCTGAAAACACCTGTTCTTTTGGTCTCTGTGTGGAGTCCACATGCATTCAGAGACATGAGCCTCAGCATGGAGAAAAGACAGAGAACGAGGGTGAGTCGCTGCTTCATTTCCTCAATTCCTGTGTGAATGTGTGCATGGCGAATCATATCCAAAACAATCCATCAACCAATGACCACGTCTTGATTGCACTTCATTTTACTGACCACTAGATGTCCTACTCGAGCTGTGTGTCATTGAGGCCTGGAGTAATGAACCGTGTTTTGAATGAAGTGTCGAAGCTTCAACAAAGCCTCGATCAGCCATCACTACCTATTGGACGAAGACGCAAGTAGAGCCTGGCAAATGCAAAGTGACACAGCGAATGCAATTGTAGAAAGAACGGCAGACCCACGGGCTTACTGGGCCACCCACAAAACCGTTTACCCTAACTTGTACAATGGAGCCAGACATTTCATCTGTGCCGTGTGAACAGGTTTTTTTTTCTAAGGCTGGGGAGATAGTGAGTAAAAACAGGAACTGCTTGAATCCCAATTATTTCTCAATAAAAACTCATCACCAGTTACATAAGCACACCCTCTTTACTGACCTCTTTACCAAAAAACCCCGACATATTGTGTTGTCTCGTTATTTCTTTTATAATAATCAGACGAGGCGTGTTGGCTGGTCTTGGCTTTTTTAATGCGGGCAGCTTCAACATCAACAATACAGTGCCCCCGGTTGCTATGCACACTTCCTGTATGTGGCATGCTGGGTAATTGAGTTCTTGTGTTACAACACTTAATAGCATCACATCTTTCCCCCATAAAGAATTTTTTTTTGTGTGTGTGTTTTGACCCATAAAAATAAAGCCCTGCCAAAGTGCCATTTTTTTCCAAACATAGCTTTGAATTATAAAAAAATACTTTTCAATCTGTAACCAAACTTTTCTTTACTTTTTTTTTTTTTTTTTTTTTTTAGTTTTACCTTCTTCTGTGGTAAACTAATAAAGTGCAAACCATTCATATTAACATTTTGTTTCTTTCCTTCCTTTTTTTTCCTTTTTTTTAAAATTCTGAACTTAACATTAAAACATTTTTAGCAACTTTCAAGCAACCTCTTTGGAGGCTGAACATGTCTCTTAGGTCTAGACAGTTTCTCAACATGTGGTGACTTTAGTCCAGCAGCTCTTGGTGATGCACATGCTGCAGTCAGACCAGAGTCAGTGTTCTCAGGTTCGACATTTGGTAGTTGTGTAGACTCAGCTGTATCCTGTTGAGTCATCTCCTGAGCTGTAGTGTCCTTTTCAGTTGGCTGTAGTTGAAGATCAGTGCGGTTCCTTCTCAGTACCAATCCGTTGTCTGTCTAGATCCTGTAGGAGCGTGGAGCAACTTCTTCCTCAACTCGACCTTGTTGTCTCCAAGTGCCTGTAGAAATGTCTCTCAGACGCACAACATCTCCAGATTTTAGTGAAGGGAGGGGTTTTGCTGTACGATCATACAGTGTCTTTTGTTTTACTTTTTGTTCCTCCTTTGTTTTTCTGACTTTATATGCGCTTTTAGGCGTCAGCAGTTCCTCATTAACAGGTAGGTTGGAGCGAATGCGCCTACCCATTAGCATTTGTGCTGGTGAGAGTCCATTCTCTAGAGGTGCACTTCGGTAGATCAGTAAACTTTTCTGAAAGTCCTCTCTGTCCTTTGCTTTTTTCATTAGGTTTTTTACTGTTTTCACAGAGCTTTCTGCCAAGCCATTGGACTTTGGATAAAGTGGGCTGGATGTTAGGTGTTTAAATCCCCATTCTTTGGCAAAGGCAGCAAACTCAGAACTTGAAAACTGAGGTCCATTGTCTGAAAACAGTTCACACGGGACACCGTGTCTAGCAAAGACAGCCTTGAGATAGCTTATGACTGCTTTACTTGATGTAGTCTGCAGTGATCCAACTTCAGGATAGTTTGAAAAGTAGTCAGTGACCACTATATAACTCTTTCCATCAAAATCAAATAGATCAGTACCAACCTTGTAGTAAGGTCTGTGGGGCACCGGATGAGTCATCAGCGGCTCAGCTTGTTGTTTGGGTTCACATGAAGCTGTTGTCTGGCTGATATGTTGATTGATTCTAGGCCAGTACATCACCTCTCTCGCTCTGCGTTTACACTTGACTTCACCAAGGTGACCTTCGTGTATCCTTCGAAGCATTTGTTTACGTAGTGAAGATGGAATCACAAATTTGCTTCCTTTAACACTATGTCGTCCACCACAGTGAGCTCTGCTCTGCAGTTCCAGTAGTCTTGTATTTTCACTGGGCAGTCCTTTTTGTTTTCGGGCCATCCTTTTTGTATTGTGCTTTTGAGTTCTTTCATTGTCTCATCTGCATTTGTCTCTCTCCGTATTTGTTCTGTTCTGTCAGCAGTAACTGTCAAAGATGTCACTATCATGTCCACATATGCCTGTATTTCTGCACTTTTCTCGCTGTCCTCATGTTCTCCCTTATCCACTGCTCTAGACAAGGTGTCAGCTGTGTACATGTACTTCCCTTGAGTATATCCACCTCAAAAGTTTGACCATAGACATATTGATGGAAACGTTCACATGCATACAAGCTGGCTAACAGTTCCTTCTCGATTTGAGCATACCTGGATTCGGCGCTAGTCAATGCTCTGGATGCATAAGCCACTGGTAGCCACTGCTCATCATATCGCTGCAGCAGCACAGCTCCCAGGCCATACTGTGATGCATCTGCTGAAATCCTGGTGCTTTTTTCTGGGTCGTAGAACTTTAATACCGGTTCTTGTGTGAGGATCTCTTTCAATTTCAGAAAACATTGTTCTTGCTCATGGGACCAGATCCATTCATTCTTTTGTTCAAGAAGACTCCTGAGAGGTGCTGAGATTGTTGACAGCTGTGGGACAAACTTAGCAAGGTAGGTGACCATCCCTAAGAAGCGTCTGACCTCATCTTTATTGCTTGGCCTTTCCATGTTGTTGATCGCTGATGTTTTTTTCGGGTCTGGCTTCACCCCTTCTTCACTGACAACATCTCCCACAAAAGTAAGTGTTTTCACTCCGAACTCACATTTATCTTTGTTAAGTTTCAGATTCACTTCTCTAGTCTTGTCGAGTACTTGTCTCAGTCTAACATCATGTTCTTCTCGAGTAGTCCCCCAGACTATAATGTCATCCATCATTGTCTCTACTCCTGGTATGTGCTCAAAAATTATGTGAATAGTCTTGTGGTAGACTTCAGGTGCTGACAAGATCCCGTATGGCAGACGAAGAAACCTGTACCTTCCTTCAGGTGTGTTAAACGTACACAGCTTTGAGCTCTCCTCATCAAGCCTCAGCTGCCAGAAACCTGATGAAGCGTCAAGCTTACTAAACCATTTAGCTCCAGCAAACTGTGCCATTATTTCCTCTCTGGTTGGTAACTTGAAATGTTCTCTCTGGATTGCTTTGTTCAAGTCTCTAGGATCTAAACATGTTCTCAGAGCACCTGTTTTCTTTTGCAGAACAACTAGTGAGCTGACCCATTCGGTTGGCTCATCGATTTTCTTGATAACCTCTAATTTTTCCATGCGCGCTAGTTCCTCTTTCAGTTTTTCACGCAACGCAAAAGGAATCTTTCTGCAAGGATGCACAACAGGAGGGACACTTTTATCCACATGTATTTTGTGTATCCCCGGGAGACATCCTAGTCCTTTGAAACAATCTTTATACTCATCCATGAGTGAGTCTTGATCATTTGCAACATTTGGTGATGTCACTACAAACACTCTTTTGACTAGATTGAGCTTTGCACATGCACTGAGTCCTAGGATTGGTTGTACACACATATCCACAATCAGTAGTTGTGCTCTTATCTGTCGGCCTTTGTGTCTGAAGGTTGCTATACATCCACCTTTAACAGGAACACGTTCTCCAGTGTATCCAGTCACTTTTGTTTTTACAGGACTGATTTTGCTTTTCACAGTCAGTGTTTTGTAGTCTTCCCACGATAGCAGATTTACATGGGCACCAGTGTCCAACTTGAATGGAATTATTGTCTCATTCACTTCAATTGGAACAATCCATTCCTCTTTTTCAGTTGTACAAGCCTGCACCACGTCCACAATAAACTCGTCGTCATCCTCTTCTTGCTCATCTATTGTATGAACTTTCTGTTTTGATGGTGCTTTACAGCATTTGGCATAATGATTGCCCTTTCCACAGTTGTTGCAGGATTTTCCAAAGGCAGGACACGTTTTTGGTTTGTGGCTGCCTCCACATTTACCACATTTGAACTCTTTAGATTTTTCTTTTTATTTGGTAAATGTTTTCTTTTTCCTTCCTTCTTTCTGTATTGAGTGAACTGTTGTTTCACCTCTCCGGAGCTCTTTTGCTTGCGCTCGAGTGGTGTCTGCTGCTCTGCACATGCTGACACACTTATCTAATGTTAAGTCCAGTCTCTCTGAGCAGTCTTTCTCTAAGTGTATTATCCGCTGTGCCACAAACAATTCTGTCTCTGACAAGGGAGTCTCTCAGCATGTCAAATTCACATGTTTTACTTAGTGTATGAAGCTCTGCCAGGTATTGATCAAAAGGTACTCCTTGCTTTTGGTCATGGGTGAAGAACTTGTACCTTTCAAAGGTCACGTTCTGACTTGGCACAAAGTATTCCTCAAACTTTGTCATTAACTGTGCTAAAGTCAGATTAGCTTCATCCATCTGAAAGCTGTTATAAATGTCCAAAGCATCTTCTCCAATAACATGCAAAAAGATGTGAGCTTTCAGTTTTTCATCATTACCTCCTGCTCCACTTGCAGCAAGATAAATACTGAATCTCTGTTTGAAACGTTTCCAGTTATCAGCAAGGTTACCGGTCAGTTGCATAGAAGTAGGTGGGCTTAGCTTGTCCATGACTGCACCTCGGGGTATCGGGATTTCCACAGCCCTATGTTGTTGCTGGTTGTCCTCTATTTCAGGCACGAGATCGTCTTCTAATTGTTCGATCTGTCTTTCATTCCCCGTTTCACTTCCACTGCCGCTCTTAGCCATCCCACGCCGCAGCAAAGTCAGTTAGCATGTTGCTATTTTAGCACTTTTCACTCACGCATTTGTAGACTTGACTTTTGCCTTTCTTTTATTTTATCTCTCGTGGCTCTCTCGTGGCTCATCTTTTTGTTGTAACTGCTCACGACCACTTCTGACACCATGTGTTGTCTCGTTATTTCTTTTATAATAATCAGATGAGGCGTGTTGGCTGGTCTTGGCTTTTTTAATGCGGGCAGCTTCAACATCAACAATACAGTGCCCCCGGTTGCTATGCACACTTCCTGTATGTGGCATGCTGGGTAATTGAGTTCTTGTGTTACAACACCTAATAGCATCACACATATTTTGCAAAAATCCATAATAATCCATATAATCTTTATTTGCACCAGCCCCATGTGAAAATGACATCAGTCTGTATTTGTAGAGCATCTCATGAATGTAGCAGCACCGTTTAAATGTTTCATAACACAGAATATAAGTGAAGAGTACATAGGGTTACAGACAAACATGGCAAATAAGAAACGTGCTCTTCAATAATTATTGTCATTATTATTACTAGTAATATTATTTTTGCGTCCACTAGAACCCATACAATCATCTAGTGTAGTCAAAGAGGAATGTGTGCATTGCGAATCAAATCCAAAACAATCCATGAACCAACGACCACGTCTTTTTTTTTCATCTGCATTTGTTCTCATTGTTTAACTCCACAAAAGAGGTGTCAACATTATATGCGATTGATGCATATTTTAGTCTTGCAGCCAAATATTTTAATATTTAGTGCATGTGTGTGACCATCACCGGCCCTCCCTGAAAGCTAAGCAGATATTCTTTATTAGAATTCACTATTATGAGCCAGGGAGGGCAGTGCTACACCTCAGTGATGTGTGGGGGAAACAAAGACTGGACAGGATGAACAGGACGAACAGGACGAATAGGGATAGAAATTAACAGGCGGTGCTATTGCAATTAAAGATTGTAAGGTGGTGTGTTATTCCCAACTACTAACTGTCCATCAATAAAAAAAAATTGAAAAAAGAAAAGAAAACCAAACCAACACAAAAGAAAAAGAGATTCAATAAATAAATAATTAAACAAACGGTACTGAGCACCATAATTGTGGATGTCTTGATAGAATAGAATAGAATAGAATAGAATAGAATAGAATAGAATAGAATAGAATAGAATAGAATAGGGTTGTCAAGGTTAACCGGTTTTACAATAACCACGATTATAAATAGATATTCGTCACATTTTTCACAACCACGATTATCCGTAGAAAAGCCTCGCGAGAGGTGCAATGCAAGAAGCGTGAGCTGCGCTGAGTGGAGGGTGGAGAGAGAGTGGCTCCTTGGCCTGTGCGCGCGCTCCTGTCTAATCGGCATCACTGCGCGCGCGCGCGCGCGCGCACACACACACACACACACACACACACACACACACACACACACACACAGAGAGAGAATTATATGATCAGTTATGACAGATTCTTTACTCGAAGTGTCCCTAATATTGTGGCCGCTGTGTGCAATGAGGTTGCCAAGATGGGACTGTCCGCCGCACGCGCGGTAACTGTCGGTTCCGAAGTCAGCGGTCCGGCGGCCGGGCCGCCCCGAGGACCCCCCGTGCCCCGAGTTTCCTCCCGGAGCCAAAACAACCGGCGGGTCGGGAGCTCCGGTTACCTCCTGCGCTCCCGTTCCCCGCCCCCCGCCCGTCGCAGCCGGGCTGCTTTCCTGCGTCCGCAGGCGAGGGGAAGGCGGCGGGCCGCGGCGGGTGGGGAACGGGAGCGCAGGAGGGAACCGGAGCTCCCGACCCGCCGGTTGTTTTGGCTCCGGAAGCCCGTGCCCTCCTCCGAAGATGCTGTCGGCCCGGTCCCCTCAGCAGGGAGTGTGGTCCGGGAAGCCCCGCTGCCCGCTGACAGTGGTAGTGGAGGAGACAGTAACCTCCAGGACAGGGAGGCTGTCTGTCTGCCTGGACCTCCTGTCAGACTCTAGAGTTTTTCCTGGGAAATGATCCGGGTGTTTTGATTAATTGTTGTAAAATTAGTGGTGAATTGTTTATATAAACGTTTTAGTAAAAATAAATAAGACTCCCATTTATCCTTTTTTCTGTAGTTATATTGTCTAAAATTGTGGAGGATATTTAAAGCTTAAAATGAAGTGTTTTTAAAATCTTTAAATGTATTCTTTTTATGTCTTTTTGTTTTGTTTGATTTACAAAGTAAACACTACGTTATCAACCATACATTAAATTGCAACATTCCATAATACATAAAAGTCTCAAAGAGGCACTTCACTAGAACTTACTATGATTTACTCACTAACTTTTGTTTTAATGATGGCAGCTAAAGAAGCCTTTAAGTTCCTCAAGTTAGTGACTGTTTTGTAATGCAATTTGCACTTTTATTTACTACAAAGACGTGTTGGAACAATTTATTTTATTTTATAAGAACAGTAAATGCTTAAAAGTTTAAGTATTATTAAAGAGTTTATTTAAATACAAACACTGGGTTTTTTTCTTTCATAATGTCGATAATCGTGAATAATCGTAAAATCGCAATATTTCCTTCCACAATAATCGTGGCTCAAAAAATTGAAATCGTGACAACCCTAGAATAGAATAGAATAGAATAGAATAGAATAGAATAGAATAGAATAGAATAGAATAGAATAGAATAGAATAGAATAGGCCAGCAGAAGATACTAGTGCAAGAGAGAATGAGTTTAGGGTAGAGACTCTGGAGAGATTCTCAGCACATTCTGGCGGGTCCCATCATTCGCTGACAATGGGAGTCGGCAGTAGCTGGCGAGACCTGATCAAACATGCAAGTATGAAGAACCCCGAAGCCCAGAACAGCAATCACGGCAAGGCAGGGCCAAGCCAACAGAGCACCCCTCCCCCCGGGCCGTAGGAGCCACAGGGCGGCGCCCCCAGAGAGCCACCAGGGCCACCACGACACGGACCCGGAGAACAAGAGGGAGCAGCTACCGACACCCCCAGCACGCCAAGACCGACCCAGGCAGCCCAGGGCACGAGGACCCACCCGCCACCCAAACCCCAACCCCGCCCACCCCAGTCCCCACAAAACCCACCACCCGACTCCCAGACTGGAGACATTATCCCTGCACCGTGACAGTAACCCTGAGTGTCATGTGGTGCATTAAAAGTGGAGAGGATGGATGAGGTAGGCCAGAGGACCGCAGAGGATGGCTTCTCTGCAGCCTACCCTGACCCAAGTTCCCCGAGCCATCCCAGACCTACCCCCAAGGTGTGAGTGTGTGTTCATTAAAAAGAAAAGAAATTAGAGAGCAGAGGAGGCAAACAAGAGGGCGATGGGGAAGAGACAAGGCCGTAAAGCCCTGCCATTCGCCCCACCACAGAGCCCATCGTTCCCGCCCCCACCTGCTCTCAGGGCCCTAACTGTCGTGTCTCTATATGTACCTAAGACTAGCTATATACAGTGACGAACGACCACGTCTTGATTGCACTTCATTTTATTGACCACGAGATGTCCTACACGAGCTGTGTGCGTCATTGAGGCCTCGAGTAATGAACCATGTTTTGAATGAAGTATTGAAGCTTCAACAAAGCCTCGATCAGCCATCACTAAATTTGGCTTAAATGATGGCATCAATTAGTACTGGAGCAACCAAAGGAAAAATAAAAGGTGTGCATGGGGATTTGAACCACAGCCCTGCAACATGCAAGGGACGGAACTTACCTCTGCACCACCTTTCCTACAAGGTGTTGCTGTAACTTGGCTTAAATGATGGTATCAATTAATACTGGAGCAACCAAAGGACAAATAGAAGGTCTGAGTAGGGATTTGAACCATGGACCTTCCACATGTGAGGCACAGAACTTACCTCTGCACCACCTTTCCTGCAAGGTGTTGCTGTAACTTGGCTTAAATGATGGTATAAATTAATACTGGAGCAACCAAAGGACAAATAAAATGTGTGAGTGGGGATTTGAACTATGAACCCTCAACATGTGAAACACAGAACTTACCTCTGCACCACCTTTCCTTCAAGGTTATGTTTTAACATGGCTTAAATGACGGCATCAATTAGTACTGGCGCAATCAAAGGACATGTTAAAAGTCCGGGTGCGAACTTGAACCATGGACCTTTAACATGCAAGGGACAGAACTTACCTCTGCACCACCTTTCCTACAAGGTGTTGCTGTAACTTGGCTTAAATGACGGCATCAATTAGTACTGGAGCAACCAAAGGACAAATAAAAGGTGTGAGTGGGGATTTGAACCATGGACCTTCAACATGTGAGGCACAGAACTTACCTCTGCACCACCTTTCCTACAAGGGGATGTAAATTGGCTTAAATGATGGCATCAATTAGTACTGGAGCAACCCAAATACAAATAAAAGGTGTGAGTGGGGCTTTGAACCACGGACCTTCAACATGTGAGTCACAGAACTTACCTCTGTACCACCTTTCCTACAAAGTGCTGCTGTAACTTGGCTTAAATGATGGCATCAATTAGTACTGGAGCAACCAAAGGACAAATAAATGAAGTGGGTGGGGATTTGAACCACGGACCTTCAACATGCGAGACACAAAACTTACAGCTGCACCACCTCTCCTACAAGGTGTTGCTGTAACTTGACTTAAATGATGGTATCAATTAGTACTGGCGCAACCAAAGGACAAATAGAAAGGTCAGGATGCAGTTTTGCAACCATGGACCTTCAACATGTGAGGCACAGAACTTACCTCTGCACCACCTTTTCTACGAAGAGTCGCTGTAACTTGGCTTAAATGATGGCATCAATTAGTACTGGAGCAACCAAAGGACAAACAAAAGGTGTGTGAGGATTTGAAGCATGGACCTTCAACATGTGAAGCACAGAACGTATCTCTGCACCACCTTTCTTACAAGGTGTTGCTGTTACTTGGCTTAAATGATGGCATCAATTTGTACTGGAGCAACCAAAGATCAAGTAACAGGTGTGAGTGGGGATTTGAACCATGGACTTTCAACATGTGAAACAGAGAACTTACCTCTGCACCACCTTTCCTACAAGGGGTTGTAAATTGGCTTAAATGATGGCATCAATTAGTACTGGAGCAACCAAAGGACAAATAAAAGGTGTGTGAGGATTTGAAGCATGGACCTTCAACATGTGAAGCACAGAATGTATCTCTGCACCACCTTTCTTACAAGGTGCTGCTGTTACTTGGCGTAAATGATGCCATCAATTAGTACTGGCGCAACCCAAATACAAATAAAAGATGTGAGTGGGGATTTGAACCACAGACCATCAAAATGTAAAGCACAGAACTTACCTCTGCACCACCTTGCCTGCGAAGTGTTGTGTAACTTGGCTTAAATGATGGCATCAATTAGTACTGGCGAAACCAAAGGCCAAATAAAAGGTGAAGATGCGGATTTGAACCATGGACCTTTAACATGTGAGGCACAGAACTTACCTCTGTACCACCTTTCCTACAAGGTGTTGTTTTAACTTGGCTTAAATGATGGTATCAATTAGTACTGGAGCAACCAAAGGACAAATAAAAGTTGTGAGTGGGGATTTGAACCATGGACCTTCAACATGTGAAGCACAGAACTTACCTCTGCACCACCTTTCCTACAAGGGTCTGTTTTAACTTGGCTTAAATGATGGTATCAATTAGTACTGGAGCAACCAAAGGACATAGAAAAAGTCCAGACGCAAATTTGATCCATGGACCTTCAACATGTGAGGCACAGAACTTACCTCTGCACCACTTTTCCTACAAGGCTCTGTTTTAACTTGGCTTAAATGATGGTATCAATTCGTACTGGAGAAACTAAAGGACAAATAAAATGTGTGAGTGGGGATTTGAACCATGAACCTTCAACATATGAGGTACAGAACTTACCTCTGCACCACCTTTCCTACAAGGTTGTGTTTTAACTTGGCTTAAATGATGGCAGCAATTAGTACTGGAGCAACCAAAGGACATATAAAATGTGTGAGTGGGGATTTGAACCATGGACCTTAAACATATGAGGTACAGAACTTACCTCTGCACCAACTTCTCTGCAAGGTGGTGTTGTAACTTGGTTTAAATGATGGAATCAATTAGTACTGGAGCAACCAAAGGACATATAAAAGAAGTCAGGATGCAGATTTGAACCGTGGACCTTCAACATGTGAGGCACAAAACTTACCTCTGCACCACCTTCTCTGCAAGGTGGTGTTGTAACTTGGTATAAATGATGGAATCAATTAGTACTGGAGCAACCAAAGGACATATAAAAAGTCCGGATGCGAATTTGGCCCGTGGACCTTCAACATGTGAGGCACAGAACTTACCTCTGCACCACTTCTCCTACAAGGTTCTGTTTTAACTTGGCTTAAATGATGGTATCAATTAGTACTGGAGCAACCAAAGGACAAATAAAAGGTGTAAGTGGGGATTTGAACCATGGACCTTCAACATGTGAAGCACAGAACTTACCTCTGCACCACCTTTCCTACTAGGTTCTGTTTTAACTTGGCTTAAATGATGGTATCAATTAGTACTGGAGCAACCAAAGGACATAGAAAAAGTCCGGATGCAAATTTGATCCATGGACCTTCAACATGTGAGGCACAGAACTTACCTCTGCACCACTTCTCCTACAAGGTTCTGTTTTAACTTGGCTTAAATGATGGAATCAATTAGTACTGGAGCAACCAAAGGACAGATAAATGGTGTGAGTGGGGATTTGAACCACAGCCCTGCAACATGCAAGGGACAGAACTTACCTCTGCACCACCTTTCCTACAAGGTGTTCCTGTAACTTGGCTTAAATGATGGCATCAATTTGTACTGGAGCAACGAAAGAACAAGTAACAGGTGTGAGTGGGGATTTGAACCATGGACCTTCAACATGTGAGGCACAGAACTTACCTCTGCACCACCTTTCCTACAAGGGGTTGTAAATTGGCTTAAATGATGGCATCAATTAGGACTGGAGCAACCAAAGGACAAATAAAAGGTGTGTGAGGATTTGAAGCATGGACCTTCAACATGTGAAGCACAGAACGTATCTCTGCACCACCTTTCTTACAAGGTGCTGCTGTTACTTGGCTTAAATGATGCCATCAATTAGTACTGGCGCAACCCAAATACAAATAAAAGATGTGAGTGGGGATTTGAACCACAGACCCTCAACATGTGAGGCCCAGAACTTACCTCGGCACCACCTTTCCTACAAGATTTTGTTGTAACTTGGCATAAATGATGGTATCAAACAGTACTGGAGCAACCCAAATACAAATAAAAGGTGTGAGTGGGGCTTTGAACCACGGACCTTCAACATGTGAGTCACAGAACTTACCTCTGTACCACCTTTCCTACAAAGTGCTGCTGTAACTTGGCTTAAATGATGGCATCAATTAGTACTGGAGCAACCAAAGGACAAATAAATGAAGTGGGTGGGGATTTGAACCACGGACCTTCAACATGCGAGACACAAAACTTACCGCTGCATCACCTCTCCTACAAGGTGTTGCTGTAACTTGACTTAAATGATGGTATCAATTAGTACTGGCGCAACCAAAGGACAAATAAAAGGTCAGGATGCGCATTTGAACCACGGACCTTCAACATGTGAAGCACAGAACTTAACTCTGCACCACCTTTCCAACGAAGCGCTTCTGTAACGTGGCTTAAATGATGGTATCAATTAGTACTGGACCAACCAAAGGACAAATAAAAGGTCAGGATGCAGTTTTGAACCATGGACCTTCAACATGTGAAGCACAGAACGTATCTCTGCACCACCTTTCTTACAAGGTGCTGCTGTTACTTGGCTTAAATGACGCCATCAATTAGTACTGGCGCAACCCAAATACAAATAAAAGATGTGAGTGGGGATTTGAACCACAGACCATCAAAATGTAAAGCACAGAACCTACCTCTGCACCACCTTTTCTACGAGACGTAGCTCTAACTTGGCTTAAATGATGGCATCAATTAGTACTGGAGCAACCAAAGGACAAATAAAAGGTCAGGATGCGCATTTGAACCACGGACCTTCAACATGTGAAGCACAGAACTTACCTCTGCACCACCTTTCCTACAAGATGTTATTGCAACTTGGGATAAATTATGGTAACAATGAGTACTGGCGCAACCCAAATACAAATAAAAGGTCAGGATGCACATTTGAACCATGGACCTTCAACATGTGAGGCACAGAACTTACCTCTGCACCACCTTTCCAACAAAGAGTTTCTGTAACTTGGCTTAAATGATTGCATCAAATAGTACTGGAGCAACCAAAGGACACATAAAAGGTGTGTGAGGATTTGAAGCATGGACCTTCAACATGTGAAGCACAGAAAGTATCTCTGCACCACCTTTCTTACAAAGTGCTGCTGTTACTTGGCTTCAATGATGCCATCAATTAGTACTGGCGCAACCAAAGGAGAAATAAAAGGTCAGGATGCGCATTTGAACCATGAACCATGGACCTTCAACATGTGAGGCACAGAACTTACCTCTGCACCACCTTGCCTGCGAAGTGTTGTGTAACTTGGCTTAAATGATGGCATCAATTAGTACTGGAGAAACCAAAGGAAAAATAGAAGGTCAAGATGCGGATTTGAACCCATGGACCTTCAACATGTGAAGCACAGAACTTACCTCTGCTCCACCTTTCCTACAAGGTGTTGATGTAACTTGGCTTAAATGATGGCATCAATTAGTACTGGAGAAACCAAAGGACAAATAACAGGTGAAGATGCGGGTTTGAACCATGGACCTTCAACATGTGAAGCACAGAACTTAACTCTGCACCACCTTTCCAACAAAGCGCTTCTGTAACGTGGCTTAAATGATGGTATCAATTAGTACTGGACCAACCAAAGGACAAATAAAAGGTCAGGATGCAGTTTTGAACCATGGACCTTCAACATGTGAAGCACAGAACGTATCTCTGCACCACCTTTCTTACAAGGTGCTGCTGTTACTTGGCTTAAATGACGCCATCAATTAGTACTGGCGCAACCCAAATACAAATAAAAGATGTGAGTGGGGATTTGAACCACAGACCATCAAAATGTAAAGCACAGAACCTACCTCTGCACCACCTTTTCTACGAGACGTAGCTCTAACTTGGCTTAAATGATGGCATCAATTAGTACTGGAGCAACCAAAGGACAAATAAAAGGTCAGGATGCGCATTTGAACCACGGACCTTCAACATGTGAAGCACAGAACTTACCTCTGCACCACCTTTCCTACAAGATGCTATTGCAACTTGGGATAAATGATGGTAACAATGAGTACTGGCGCAACCCAAATACAAATAAAAGGTCAGGATGCGCATTTGAACCATGGACCTTCAACATGTGAGGCACAGAACTTACCTCTGCACCACTTCTCCTACAAGGGTCTGTTGTAACTTGGCTTAAATGATGGAATCAATTAGTACTGGAGCAACCAAAGGACAAATAAATGGTGTGAGTGGGGATTTGAACCACAGCCCTGAGACATGCAAGGGACAGAACTTACCTCTGCACCACCTTTCCTACAAGGTGTTGCTGTAACTTGGCTTAAATGATGGCATCAGTTTGTACTGGAGCAACCAAAGAATAAGTAACAGGTGTGAGTGGGGATTTGAACCATGGACCTTCAACATGTGAGGCACAGAACTTACCTCTGCACCACCTTTCCTACAAGGGGTTGTAAATTGGCTTAAATGATGGCATCAATTAGTACTGGAGCAACCAAAGGACAAATAAAAGGTGTGTGAGGATTTGAAGCATGGACCTTCAACATGTGAAGCACAGAACGTATCTCTGCACCACCTTTCTTACAAGGTGCTGCTGTTTCTTGGCTTAAATGATGCCATCAATTAGTACTGGCGCAACCCAAATACAAATAAAAGATGTGAGTGGGGATTTGAACCATGGACCTTCAACATGTGAAGCACAGAACTTACCTCTGCACCACCTTTCCTACAAGGTTCTGTTTTAACTTGGCTTAAATGATGGTATCAATTAGTACTGGAGCAACCAAAGGACATAGAAAAAGTCCGGATGCAAATTTGATCCATGGACCTTCAACATGTGCGGCACAGAACTTACCTCTGCACCACTTCTCCTACAAGGTTCTATTTTAACTTGGCTTAGATGATGGTATCAATTAGTATTGGAGCAACCAAAGGACAAATAAAAGGTGCGAGTGGGGATTTGAACCATGGCCCTTCAACATGTGAAGCACAGAACTTACCTCTGCACCACCTTTCCTACAAAGTTCTGTTTTAACTTGGCTTAAATGATGGTAGCAATTAGTACTGGAGCAACCAAAGGACATAGAAAAAGTCCGGATGCAAATTTGATCCATGGACCTTCAACATGTGAGGCACAGAACTTACCTCTGCACCACTTCTCCTACAAGGTTCTGTTGTAACTTGGCTTAAATGATGGAATCAATTAGTACTGGAGCAACCAAAGGACAAATAAATGGTGTGAGTGGGGATTTGAACCACAGCCCTGAGACATGCAAGGGACAGAACTTACCTCTGCACCACCTTTCCTACAAGGTGTTGCTGTAACTTGGCTTAAATGATGGCATCAATTTGTACTGGAGCAACCAAAGAATAAGTAACAGGTGTGAGTGGGGATTTGAACCATGGACCTTCAACATGTGAGGCACAGAACTTACCTCTGCACCACCTTTCCTACAAGGGGTTGTAAATTGGCTTAAATGATGGCATCAATTAGTACTGGAGCAACCAAAGGACAAATAAAAGGTGTGTGAGGATTTGAAGCATGGACCTTCAACATGTGAAGCACAGAACGTATCTCTGCACCACCTTTCTTACAAGGTGCTGCTGTTTCTTGGCTTAAATGATGCCATCAATTAGTACTGGCGCAACCCAAATACAAATAAAAGATGTGAGTGGGGATTTGAACCACAGACCATCAAAATGTAAAGCACAGAACTTACCTCTGCACCAACTTGCCTGCAAAGTGTTGTGTAACCTGGCTTTAATGATGGCATCAATTAGTACTGGCGAAACCAAAGGCCAAATAAAAGGTGAAGATGCGGACTTGAACCATGGACCTTTAACATGTGAGGCACAGAACTTACCACTGCACCACCTGTTCTACAAGGTGTTGCTGTAACTTGGCTTCAATGATGGTATCAATTAGTACTGGAGAAACCCAAATACAAATAAAAGGTGTGAGTGGGGATTTGAACGATGGACCTTCAACATGCAAGACACAGAACTTACCTCTGTACCACTTTTCCTACAAGGTGTTGTTGTAACTTGGCCTAAATGATGGTATCAATTAGTACTGGAGCAACCAAAGGACAAATAAAAGGTGTGAGTGGGGATTTGAACCATGGACCTTCAACATGTGAAACACAGAACTTACCTCTGCACCACCTTTCCTACAAGCGTCTGTTTTAACTTGGCTTAAATGATGGTATCAATTAGTACTGGAGCAACCAAAGGACATAGAAAAAGTCCAGATGCAAATTTGATCCATGGACCTTCAACATGTGAGGCAGAGAACTTACCTCTGCACCACTTCTCCTACAAGGATCTGTTTTAACTTGGCTTAAATGATGGTATCAATTAGTACTGGAGCAACCAAAGGACAAATAAAAGGGGTGAGTGGGGATTTGAACTATGGACCTTCAACATGTGAAGCACAGAACTTACCTCTGCACCACCTTTCCTACAAGGTTCTGTTTTAACTTGGCTTAAATGATGGTACCAATTAGTACTGGAGCAACCAAAGGACATAGAAAAAGTCCGGATGCAAATTTGATCCATGGACCTTCAACATGTGAAGCACAGAACTTACCTCTGCACCACCTTTCCTGCAAGGTTCTGTTTTAACTTGGCTTAAATGATGGTATCAATTAGTACTGGAGCAACCAAAGGACAAATAAAAGGTGTGAGTGGGGATTTGAACTATGGACTTCCAACATGTGAGGCACAGAACTTACCTCTGCACCACTTCTCCTACAAGGTTCTGTTTTAACTTGGCTTAAATGATGGTATCAATTAGTACTGGAGCAACCAAAGGACAAATAAAAGGTGTGTGAGGATTTGAACCATGGACCTTCAACATGTGAAGCACAGAACTTCCCTCTGCACCACCTTTCCTTCAAGGTTCTGTTTTAACTTGGCTTAAATGATGGTATCAATTAGTACTGGAGCAACCAAAGGACATAGAAAAAGTCCAGATGCAAATTTGATCCATGGACCTTCAACATGTGAAGCACAGAATTTACCTCTGCACCACCTTTCCTACAAGGTTCTGTTTGAACTTGGCTTAAATGATGGAATCAATTAGTACTGGAGCAACCAAAGGACAAATAAAAGGTGTGAGTGGGGATTTGAACTATGGACCTTCAACATGTGAGGCACAGAACGTATCTCTGCACCACCTTTCTTACAAGGTGCTGCTGTTACTTGGCTTAAATGACGCCATCAATTAGTACTGGCGCAACCCAAATACAAAAGATGTGAGTGCGGATTTGAACCACAGACCATCAAAATGTAAAGCACAGAACCTACCTCTGCACCACCTTTTCTACGAGACGTAGCTCTAACTTGGCTTAAATGATGGCATCAATTAGTACTGGAGCAACCAAAGGACAAATAAAAGGTCAGGATGCGCATTTGAACCACGGACCTTCAACATGTGAAGCACAGAACTTACCTCTGCACCACCTTTCCTACAAGATGCTATTGCAACTTGGGATAAATGATGGTAACAATGAGTACTGGCGCAACCCAAATACAAATAAAAGTTCAGGATGCGCATTTGAACCATGGACCTTCAACATGTGAGGCACAGAACTTACCTCTGCACCACCTTTCCAACAAAGAGTTGCTGTAACTTGGCTTAAATGATTGCATCAATTAGTACTGGAGCAACCAAAGGACACATAAAAGGTGTGTGAGGATTTGAAGCATGGACCTTCAACATGTGAAGCACAGAAAGTATCTCTGCACCACCTTTCTTACAAAGTGCTGCTGTTACTTGGCTTCAATGATGCCATCAATTAGTACTGGCGCAACCAAAGGAGAAATAAAAGGTCAGGATGCGCATTTGAACCATGAACCATGGACCTTCAACATGTGAGGCACAGAACTTACCTCTGCACCACCTTGCCTGCAAAGTGTTGTGTAACTTGGCTTAAATGATGGCATCAATTAGTACTGGAGAAACCAAAGGAAAAATAGAAGGTCAAGATGCGGATTTGAACCCATGGACCTTCAACATGTGAAGCACAGAACTTACCTCTGCTCCACCTTTCCTACAAGGTGTTGATGTAACTTGGCTTAAATGATGGCATCAATTAGTACTGGAGAAACCAAAGGACAAATAACAGGTGAAGATGCGGGTTTGAACCATGGACCTTCAACATGTAAGACACAGAACTTACCTCTGTACCACCTTTCCTACAAGGTGTTGATGTAACTTGGCTTAAATGATGGCATCAATTAGTACTGGAGAAACCAAAGGCCAAATAAAAGGTGAAGATGCGGATTTGAACCATGGACCTTTAACATGTGAGGCATAGAACTTACCACTGCATCACCTTTCCTACAAGGTGTTGCTGTAACTTGGCTTAAATGTTGGTATCAATTAGTACTGGAGAAACCCAAATACAAAAAAAAAAGTGTGAGTGGGGATTTGAACCATGGACCTTCCACATGTGAGGTACAGAATTTACCTCTGCACCACCGTTCCTGCAAGGTGTTGCTGTAACTTGGCTTAAATGATGGTATCAATTAATACTGGAGCAACCAAAGGACAAATAGAAGGTCTGAGTAGGGATTTGAACCATGGACCTTCAACATGCGAGACACAGAACTTACCTCTGTACCGCCTTTCCTACAAGGTGTTGTTGTAACTTGGCTTAAATGATGGTATCAATTAGTACTGGAGCAACCAAAGGACAAATAAAAGGTGTGAGTGGGGATTTGAACCATGGACCTTCAACATGTGAAGCACAGAACTTACCTCTGCACCACCTTTCCTACAAGGTTCTGTTTTAACTTGGCTTAAATGATGGTATCAATTAGTACTGGAGCAACCAAAGGACATAGAAAAAGTCCGGATGCAAATTTGATCCATGGACCTTCAACATGTGCGGCACAGAACTTACCTCTGCACCACTTCTCCTACAAGGTTCTGTTTTAACTTGGCTTAAATGATGGTATCAATTAGTATTGGAGCAACCAAAGGACAAATAAAAGGTGCGAGTGGGGATTTGAACCATGGCCCTTCAACATGTGAAGCACAGAACTTACCTCTGCACCACCTTTCCTACAAAGTTCTGTTTTAACTTGGCTTAAATGATGGTAGCAATTAGTACTGGAGCAACCAAAGGACATAGAAAAAGTCCGGATGCAAATTTGATCCATGGACCTTCAACATGTGAGGCACAGAACTTACCTCTGCACCACTTCTCCTACAAGGTTCTGTTGTAACTTGGCTTAAATGATGGAATCAATTAGTACTGGAGCAACCAAAGGACAAATAAATGGTGTGAGTGGGGATTTGAACCACAGCCCTGAGACATGCAAGGGACAGAACTTACCTCTGCACCACCTTTCCTACAAGGTGTTGCTGTAACTTGGCTTAAATGATGGCATCAATTTGTACTGGAGCAACCAAAGAATAAGTAACAGGTGTGAGTGGGGATTTGAACCATGGACCTTCAACATGTGAGGCACAGAACTTACCTCTGCACCACCTTTCCTACAAGGGGTTCTAAATTGGCTTAAATGATGGCATCAATTAGTACTGGAGCAACCAAAGGACAAATAAAAGGTGTGTGAGGATTTGAAGCATGGACCTTCAACATGTGAAGCACAGAACGTATCTCTGCACCACCTTTCTTACAAGGTGCTGCTGTTTCTTGGCTTAAATGATGCCATCAATTAGTACTGGCGCAACCCAAATACAAATAAAAGATGTGAGTGGGGATTTGAACCACAGACCATCAAAATGTAAAGCACAGAACTTACCTCTGCACCACCTTGCCTGCAAAGTGTTGTGTAACTTGGCTTAAATGATGGCATCAATTAGTACTGGAGAAACCAAAGGCCAAATAAAAGGTGTAAGTGGGGATTTGAACCATGGACCTTCAACATGTGAAGCACAGAACTTACCTCTGCACCACCTTTCCTACAAGATTCTGTTTTAACTTGGCTTAAATGATGGTATCAATGAGTACTGGAGCAACCAAAGGACAAATAAAAGGTGTAAGTGGGGATTTGAACCATGGACCCTCAACATGTGAAGCACAGAACTTACCTCTGCACCATTTCTCCTACAAGGTTCTGTTTTAACTTGGCTTAAATGATGGTATCAATTAGTACTGGAGCAACCAAAGGACAAACAAAAGGTGTAAGTGGGGATTTGAACCATGGACCTTCAACATGTGAAGCACAGAACTTACCTCTGCACCACCTTTCCTACAAGATTCTGTTTTAACTTGGCTTAAATGATGGTATCAATGAGTACTGGAGCAACCAAAGGACAAATAAAAGGTGTAAGTGGGGATTTGAACTATGGACCTTCAACATGTGAAGCACAGAACTTACCTCTGCACCACCTTTCCTACAAGGTTCTGTTTTAACTTGGCTTAAATGATGGTATCAATTAGTACTGGAGCAACCAAAGGACAAATAAAAGGTGTGTGAGGATTTAAAGCATGGACCTTCAACATGTGAAGCACAGAACGTATCTCTGCACCACCTTTCTTACAAGGTGCTGCTGTTACTTGGCTTAAATGATGCCATCAATTAGTACTGGCGCAACCCAAATACAAATAAAAGATGTGAGTGGGGATTTGAACCACAGACCATCAAAATGTAAAGCACAGAACTTACCTCTGCACCACCTTGCCTGCACAGTGCTGTGTAACTTGGCTTAAATGATGGCATCAATTAGTACTGGAGAAACCAAAGGCCAAATAAAAGGTGAAGATGCGGATTTGAACCATGGACCTTTAACATCAGAGGCACAGAACTTACCACTGCACCACCTTTCCTACAAGGTGTTGCTGTAACTTGGCTTAAATGATGGTATCAATTAGTACTGGAGAAACCCAAATACAAAAAAAAAAGTGTGAGTGGGGATTTGAACCATGGACCTTCCACATGTGAGGCACAGAACTCACCTCTGCACCACCTTTCCTACAAGGTGTTGTTGTAACTTGGCTTAAATGATGGCATCAATTAGTACTGGAGCAACCAAAGGACAAATAAAAGGTGTGAGTGGGGATTTGAACCATGGACCTTCAACATGTGAAGCACAGAACTTACCTCTGCACCACCTTTCCTACAAGGTTCTGTTTTAACTTGGCTTAAATGATGATATCAATTAGTACTGGAGCAACCAAAGGACATAGAAAAAGTCCAGATGCAAATTTGATCCATGGACCTTCAACATGTGAGGCACAGAACTTACCTCTGCACCACTTCTTCTACAAGGTTCTGTTTTAACTTGGCTTAAATGATGGTATCAATTAGTACTGGAGCAACCAAAGGACAAATAAAAGGTGTGAGTGGGGATTTGAACTATGGACCTTCAACATGTGAAGCACAGAACTTACCTCTGCACCACCTTTCCTACAAGGTTCTGTTTTAACTTGGCTTAAATGATGGAATCAATTAGTACTGGAGCAACCAAAGGACAAATAAATGGTGTGTGAGGATTTGAAGCATGGACCTTCAACATGTGAGGCACAGAACTTACCTCTGCACCACCTTTCCTACAAAGGGTTGTAAATTGGCTTAAATGATGGTATCAATTAGTACTGGAGCAACCAAAGGACAAATAAAAGGTGTGTGAGGATTTGAAGCATGGACCTTCAACATGTGAAGCACAGAACGTATCTCTGCACCACCTTTCTTACAAGGTGCTGCTGTTACTTGGCTTAAATGATGCCATCAATTAGTACTGGCGCAACCCAAATACAAATAAAAGATGTGAGTGGGGATTTGAACCACAGACCATCAAAATGTAAAGCACAGAACTTACCTCTGCACCACCTTGCCTGCAAAGTGTTGTGTAACTTGGCTTAAATGATGGCATCAATTAGTACTGGAGAAACCAAAGGCCAAATAAAAGGTGAAGATGCGGATTTGAACCACAGACCATCAAAATGTAAAGCACAGAACTTACCTCTGCACCAACTTCTCTGCAAGGTGTTCTTGTAACTTGGCTTAAATGATGGAATCAATTAGTACTGGAGCAACCAAAGGACATATAAAAAGTCCGGATGTGAATTTGAACCGTGGACCTTCAACATGTGAGGTACAGAACTTACCGCTGCACCACCTTGTCTGCAAGGTGGTGTTGTAACTTGGTTTAAATGATGGAATCAAATAGTACTGGAGCAACCAAAGGACATATAAAAGAAGTGGGGATGCAGATTTGAACCGTCGGCCTTCAACATGTGAGGCACAGAACTTACCTCTGCACCACCTTCGTTGCAAGGTGGTGTTGTAACTTGGTTTAAATGATGGAATCAATTAGTACTGGAGCAACCAAAGGACATATAAAAAGTCCGGATGCGAATTTGACCCGTGGACCTTCAACATGTGAGGCACACAACTTACCACTGCATCACCTTTCCTACAAGGTGTTGCTGTAACTTGGCTTAAATGATGGCATCAATTAGTACTGGAGCAACCAAAGGACAAATCACAGATGTGAGCGGAGATTTGAACCATGGACCTGTAACATGTGAGTCACTGAACTTACCTCTGCACCACCTTTCCTATAAGGTGCTGTTATAAATTGGCTTAAATGATGGCATCAATTAGTACTGGAGCAACCAAAGGACAAATAAAAGGTGTGAGGAGGGATTTGAACCATGGACCTTCAACATGTGAAGCACAGAACTTACCTCTGCACCACCTTTTCCACAGGGTGTTGCTGTAACTTGACAGAATAACTATTCACAACTCACCACCTCCATGGTACAACACCTGGCATATAACCTTATCAGATGCTTGGTGGACAGAATGCAAGATAAAGAAAAACACAGTTCACTGGTAGTTTTCTACACTTGTGGATCCATCAGCAGCCTCCACAGGTATTTATTTTTTCTTCTATTATGAATAAGGAATGAATACTGACATTTCTGGTGATGATGATCTTCACTATTATTCAGAAGTTCACATGTGGAGCCTTTTGGATCAAGATGCAAAGAGAGTCTGACAAAGTGCTAATGCAGTTGTGGAGGTGAACCGGTACCTGGCTGATCTCCTCTGGAAACAAGTGCAGAGCCGCTGACATACTGGACCACCCACAAAACTGTTTACCCAAACCTGTATGATGTAGCCAAACATTTCCTGTGTACCCCAGCCTCATCTCTGCCGTGTGAACTGGTTTTTTTCCACATCTGGGGAAATAGTCTCTTAAAGAATAAACCGTTTGAGTCTGAAAACTGTGAATAAACTGTTATTTCTGAATAAAAACGAAAACTGGGAATAAACTGTTATTTCTGAATAAAAACTCATGACCAGTTCCAAAAGCACACCCTCTTTACCAATCAACCCCAAGATCCACTTTGCCAAAATCCATAAAATAATCTGTATTTGCCCCAACCCCATGTGAAAATGACATCATTCTGTATTTGTAGAGCATGACATCATTCTGTATTTGTAGAGCATCTCATGAATGTAGCACCATTGAAATATTTCACAACACAAAAAAGAAGTGAAGAGTATATAGGGTTACAGACAGACATGTCAAATAAGAAACATGCTCTTCCATAGTTATTGTCATTATCATTATTAGTAATTATTGTATCCACTAGAAATCATACAATCATCTAGTATAGATGAACAGGAATGTGCATGGAGAATGAAATCCTAAACAATCCATGAACCAATCAATAACACGTCTCGACTGCATTTCATTTTATTGACCACTAGGTGTCCTACTCGAGCTGTGTGTGTCATTGAAGCCTCCAGTAATGAAGCATGTTTTGAACAAAGTATCGAAGCTTCAACAAAGCCTCGATGAAGCATCGGTTAAAAAAAAAATGCTCCATCACCTGTGTCAAGTGATTGAGCAGCAGAGTCCTGTTCAGGTTGTGAGGAGACGTAAAAAGCTTACAGCACTTGGTATTCCCAGGCGGTCTCCCATCCAAGTATTAACCAGGTCCGACGCTGCTTAGCTTCCGAGATCAGACGAGATCGGGCGTATTCAGGCTGGTGTGGCCGTAAGCAACAGTGCTCAGAACTATGGGGCCTTTCCTACATGTCCTTCATCTCCATCATGTGAGTCCTGATGTCAATGTGAACGTGACAAGAAGCTGTGAACACACTCACACACTTTGTCCACCACGGCAGTAAAGAGCCGCCGTTCCCCAACAAGGTATTGATTGTAGCTTGACCTTGAGCCCAACATGAAAACGTTTGTGACACAGAAAGACGTGTGACAATAAATGAGCTCATATGACATCATGAACAACAGAGTCACACAGACAGGCTCCTGAAAAGGACGTGTTCAGCCAATTTAAATGTTTTTCTCAGGTTGTAGAAGATCCACAAAGTAGAAAACATAACAGCACGTCTTGTCCCAGCAGCATCTATAAAAGTGTGGTTTGTTCAGGAGACTGTTGCTTACGGCCACACCAGCCTGAATACGCCCGATCTCGTCTGATCTCGGAAGCTAAGCAGGGTCGGGCCTGGTTAGTACTTGGATGGGAGACCGCCTGGGAATACCAGGTGCTGTAAGCTTTTTACGTCTCCTCACAACCTGCACAGGACGCTGTTGCTCATTCTCTGCAGACAGCTGGCAACTACAACTTCTCTGGGTTATTAAAAGCCAACAAGTGAACTGATTCTGCCTCCACGTCTGCAGGAGACCTTCTCTGTTTCTTGGTTCCTCCTCCGACCACCAGGTGGCGCCTCCTGCTTTCAATTGAGGCTGTATGTGAGAGAGTTAAGGTGGATCAGCTGCAGCTGATGCTGATTTGTTGTTGCTTCTGTTGTGGCTGTACCATAGACTGTACAATAAAGATGGGCATATAGCGACTGGCTCCAAAAATGAAGCCTCAAGAAAGTGTCAAAAACTTGCAATGCCACTCCGTCCGACAGGGGCTGGCTCCAAAACGCTCTGGTTCCACAGACCCCAGTTCTACATGGCAAAAAGTAAGAGATGAAAGATTTGTAACAGTAATATCCAGATAACGGATTGTGTGGTGGGTTAATATATCCAGGTTCCTGATGTTCTGTAACATTAATATCCAAGTTATTTACAGCGTTCTATGTCAATATCAGAGTTTTAGATTTTTTAAAGGAAAATATCAGTTATACACTACCAGTCAAAAGTCGGGACCCATCTTCTCATTTAATGTTGACTATTTACATTGTAGATTCTCACTGAAGGCATCAAAACTATGAACACATATGGAATATGTAGTAAACAAACAATTGTGAAATAACTCTAAATATGTTAAAGATCTCCAATATGTCCAAGATTTCCATTGGTTTAATATCCATTCCTTGTGTTTCTTGGCCCAAATCAATCTCTTCTGCTTGTTGCTTTTCCTTAGTAGTGGTTTCTTAGCAGCTATTTGAACATAAAGGCCTGATTGGTACAGTCTCCTCTGAACAGTTGATGTAGAGATGTGTCTGCTACTAGAACTCTGTGTGGCATTTATCTGGGCTCTAATCTGTCATGCTGTTAACTTGTGATTTCTGAGGCTGGTGACTCGGATGAACTTATCCTCAGCAGCAGAGGTGACTCTTGGTCTTCCTTTCCGGGGCGGTCCTCGTGAGCCTGTTTCATTGTAGCACTTGATGTTTTTTGCGACTGCACTTGAGGATACATTCAAAGTTTTGCAGTTTTCCAGACTGACTGACCTTCAGTTCGTAATGATGGACTGTCGTTTCTCTTCACTTAGCTGATTGATTCTTACCATAATATAGATTCTAACAGTTGTCAAATAGGACTGTCAACTGTGTACCAACCTGACATCTGCACAACACAACTGATGGTCCCAACCCCATTAAGAAGGCAAGAAATTCCACAAATGGACCTTGACAAGGCACACCTGTGAAGTGAAAACCATCTCAGGTGACTACCTCATGAAGCTCATGGAGAGAAGGCCGAGAGTGTGCAAAGTAGCAGTCAATGGGTGGCTACTTTGAGGACTCTAAAATATAAAACATTTAGAGTTACTTCACAATTGTTTGTTTGCTAGATAATTCCATCGATCTTACTCCATAGTTTTGAATTCTTCAGCATGTATCTACAATGTAGAAAGTAGTAAAAAATAAAGAAAAACATTGAATGAGAAGGTGTGTCCAAACTTTTGACTGGCAGCATAAATACAGACATAGCTGTTATAGTAAAAAGAGACATTTAAAACAAAAGACAAAGATGAAACATAATTCTTGACATAACAGCAAAACACAAACTACAACTGTAGAAATATCTCCTTGGCATTTATTGGAATGCCAGCATTGAAATCCAGATTTGGTACAGTACAAGGCTATCCAGTATAACTGAGATCTAGGCAACAGTGATGGTCCAACAACAGTCATTAAAACTGCATGTTCATATATTAATACAACTTTTTTTGATGTTGTTCAAGAGATGATTAATACAAATAAAAGTCAAAGGAAAGCAGTGACAATAGGTCACGTTGCTGCAGGAGAAAACAGGACAGGACTTGTCTCAGTGAAATCTGGGAAACATTATTTGAACAGATTTATATATATTTTTTTAAATGTTTGACTTATTTTCATCTAAATTCAAATTCATGTCTTCCAGGTACTGAGGGTGATTATTTAAAAAGGAGATGTAAAAAGAAGACAAAAGAAAATCAGCAATAGTCAGTATGTCTGGTGACGTATTTTTATAACAATGTCTTGTATGTTTGCACCCATTTGATGACGCCATGTCCAGAAAGTTGTTGTGGTAAATGACCTAGCTGAGCATGTCCTGTTTCTTGAAACAACCCCTTATTTTAGAGTATATGACATATAGCAAGAACCCAACCCATATACACAGAGAAGTGCATTTATACAGGACCCATGTTGATTAATTACATATTACAACCCTGTGAGGATAAAATAAGTACATATATACGAGGCACACAGAAATGAAAGATTTATCACCTATTATTAACCTAATTGCAGTAAACATTTTATCTGAGGATCCTTTGGGCTGAGTCACCTCTTTCCTCAAATTTGAGAGGACATTGCCACTCTTTTGGCAGTTTGTTTGGTCCACTGTCGCTCTATCCGAATGAACAGGTCTGTCAGAGCATCCGTGCAAAGGCTCATGGGACTTCCACAGCGTGTGAGGTCTTGCGGTGCTTCCTCCGTTTTTTTTCCTCGGCCTCCGCTGAATGCACTCCATTGATGCCTAAGACATGACTCCGAACACGGGGTTGTGGCGGCAGATGCTCGGCCCGATCTCCTCGTAGTCTTTCTTGGTGTGGCACACTTGGTAAAACTCGGGCTGCAGAGGAAGAAATGATCCTCTCCGTTACATGTTTATGTCACAAATACATCCGAAGGACATTTATGTGTTGACAGAGGAGCTGAAAATACTCACAGTAGACGCCAGCATTGATCCTCCGAACCAGACAGCGTACCTCTGCATGTGATGAGTGACAACCTGCACATCAATGGGCTTGGGCTGCAAACAAAGAGGATTCAGTTTTTTAAATTAAAGTTTAAAAAGAGACTGTCCGCAAGCTTATTCTGTGTATTTGTGGCTCAAGCTAAACAGTTGTGATGTACAAGCTATTATTGCCATTTCCCATTTTCATTCAATCCATATTCCACTGTACTCTTTCTTTACCTTCAACTTGCCGCCGCTCAGTTCCTCGCTTATTTTCAGTCGTGCATCCACACTCCTCTTAAGATCCCTTTGCAGGCGTCTGCCGAAGTCCCTGAACATGGTGGACCCTCCGGAGAGTACAATGTTCTGTGACACAAGTAGAGGGTCACATTGACACACATTATTATGTACTGAGGTCTATTTCTAAAAGCAGGTTCCAGAGCAGCTGATCAGTGAGTTCAATCAACAGGATGTCAATGCTGCTCCAATCCCAAATTTCCCCCTACGGCCTTGACACTAAACCCTCGAAGATTCAACTCATGTCACAGCTGTTTTCAGTGTGTGAGTTTGAGGGTTCCAATGGTATAAAAAAGGAGGAAAAAGACACATAATTGCAACAGCACAAGTTGCGTAGAAACAGTCATTGCAATCAAAAGAAATCTGGACTTGTGTTTCATTTGCAGTTTGATCAGCTGCTCAGTTGATCAATTTGCGACATTAAAGTCTTTATGCATTTTAGCAAACTACCAAAGTCAGGCAGACCATGAACATCCTTAAATCCTTAAAGACACTTGACTGGAAATACAAACAACTCTACAAAAGTAAGCAACTTGATACTGCTACTGACGGATAAACTTCTGAGAAAATTTCTCTCCTACAACATTAATGCGTGGCATTTATGTTCAATGTGCACATCTGCCACATCACAATCAGAAATATTCACATAATCTCCAATATGATGTGCAGACTTTAAGAATGATCATTGCAACCATTCGCACCATGAAAGGCAATTATTTACAGCTTAGCACGTCTAAAGCTAAAGGCTAGTTTGTTTTTTATTTATATACTGTACAGAGATTACTATAGTAATGTACTGTGAATGTTTCACTGCAGGAGAACTGGTTGCCAATCTGATAGCTGCATTAAAATTCAAAGAGTAACAGTGATAGAAAAGACAATGCTAATCACTGCCTTTTGATAACTATGGAATATCTATTTTAATGTTTAGATGATGTTAATGTATTCAACATGTGCTTTTATATTGATTATAAAACGAGGAAACTAGAAAAGCACTCAGAGAGCGCAGTACTCTGCCAAGGCTGTTCATTCCCCCATATGGTATTGTCAGAAATGGAGCATTTTTTTTTTTTTTTTTTAAGAAATGTAGGATTTGTTTGTTATTGATGATCAGAACTCACGGCACTATAGAATGTGGACATTTAATATAGATATACCCACAAACAAAATTATCTTGGGTCTAGCACAGACATGTATTCTACATGTGTACGTTATGTACGGATATCGAATTGCGTGACATAAATATGTAGCGGGCGGCGGGAATCGATGGGACTCGGAAACACACCCACACATAAATTGTTTTTTCTATCATTTTCGACGGATAAGTCTTGATAAGTCCGCAGCAGTCGATTTGTAGTAGGATCACAATTATGTGATCGTCACCAGGCAGCTGACGTAGTGTTCACTTGTTGTCATAGTTACAGTGACACTGTGCTGCAATCTCAGATAGAAATCTTTAACAAATCCGTGGGTCCAGACTATAAGCTGCATCACTGCCAAAATCTAATCACTTGGTCCTTGTGTCATTTCTGACCTTCCCTGAAAATTTCATCCAAATTTGTTAGTCCATTTCTGAGTAATGTAGCAAACGGACAGACAGACAGACCAATGCTGATCGTCACATAACCCCACTGCGTTCCTTGGCGGAGTAATAAAAGTGTTTGTCAGGCAGCTCCTTTAGGCTCAAACAGAAAGTCAGAGTTTTGTTGAAGAAAATTTCCCAACAAGCAGGTTAGGCTTACTCACAGTTTGAGCTACGTCTCTTCTGGCGCGGAAAATCCAGGATTTTCCTCATCTCAGGTTTAACAAATTTAGAGTTTTCAGTAAAACCACTTCTTAGAACAGGGCCCTGGATGTCATATTATGATTAGAAGATGCATGTCTGTACCTTGTAGAGTGGACGCCTGACATCAATGGGGCAGTGCTGGATGACTTCGTCCACAACTTCTGAGATCGGCTGGGTGAAGTCTGGGTTGGCAAACTGGATGAAACCACATATTAATGTGTAAAAATAAAGTTGCCAGTAATGCGAAATACGGCAAAAATTACTAAATCGTTTTATCAGATGCCACCACAATTTAAGAGTGAAAATATGAATATTTGTGAAAAGTCTGTCAACACATGTTGTTACCTCTGGGTGGAAAAAGATCTCAGGCCCGAGGAAACGTTCATATCCAACATCAATGGTGAATTCCTTCTTGGTGACGGCGTTGGCGCCCGTGTACTGTTTGATCCACTTGGAGCCGTCTGTGTCATACTTATTAAACTCCTTGACAAGGTCCGGGCAGACGTAGCTGAAGCGCTCCTATAAAGAAAACATCATAGTGCAACTTTTAGAATGAAGGATATGACAAAAACAAAAAGTTTCAAACCAAACATCACCCTGTTTTAAATCACTACAACATGCAAACATCCAGTCTTCTCTAGAAGTCACAACAATCGCTCCAAGTTGGATCTTGCAGCATTTTGACTGTTAAAGGGAGAGGAATACAAATTGAAGATGCATTTTTTAGACCAAACTCTTAAGTTTCACTGACTTTTAAGGTCTACTGCTCTGTTTGTGATGCTTAATAGTTTTAAGTGAGCAACTGTGTATGGTTCTACTGCTGCACTGTCCTCTAGTGGCCAAACTGAGAAATACATGACAGTGGCAGCACAGCTACAAAACATCCACTGCAATCTGTTGAAGGCATCACTTAATGTTTACGTTTGCTGGAGGTGGTTTTACCTTTATCGAAAAGGAGATAATGCTCATAGTGGGAGAAGGCACCACCTTTTTTGATTAAGTTGTAATGTAGTGAACATTTTACTCATGACTTATCAGCTGTTTCTGCTTATTTTGCTGTCTTGTCTTGTGTTGGAATGAAATATGGCAGCTGGCATGAAAGAATAACTACAAGTTCTGGGATTAAAAACGATTTGCAAAGGCCAATTGGCCAAAATGTACTTTGTTTCTTCACCACCTTTGAGGGTTATGTTTTTAGCAATTATCAAAGAACTAGTTTTGCTCCTTGGCTTATTCTGCTCTGTTTATTACAGTCGGGAGCATCATAGTTTATATCACCACCTTCTGACAATACACAGCCTAGTTTGTTTGAGAACAATCCTAATTGTCTTTTGTTAAATTGTCAGCAACATTTCAAAAGCTTGCTTCAAATTCACTTGACAATCACATGGAAACACAGCTAGTGAGTTAGCAAAAAAAAAAAAAAACATTCCTCCTGTTATGTCATTTTACTAAATAAAATGGAATACTGGCTACTATTCGCACAGGACTAGTATTACCTCGGAACCAATGGTGATTTGGAATAATTGCGGACGATGTCAGTGATCTTAATCTGTGCGAATGCGCCATGTCTGTAATTTGTAAAGTAAAAATTCACCCGCAAATTACCTACCATATTTCGCCAAACACTGACGTCCTGTTACAATTCTAGTCCCGTGCAAATCTGCATCTCAGTGATTGGGGGGTATTTTCATTGTTGTTGTTTTTGAGAGCCTTTTTCTACCTCTTTCCTGGTTGAATTATGCAGGCTGCGGTGGAAATTACTGGAGCAAATGCAGGAGTAGGCCCATACACAACAGGCCTATGGATCAGTCGCAGAAATGGCAAAATGAAATCAACAAGAGGGAAATTTGGGAGGATATTGAGATGGATGATATGCGTAGCAGCGGTAAGCATATCTTTCAACAGGCTTAATATAAACGCCATGACGGCCCGTTATCCCGACTACGCTGCCCACTGTTCTCAAGTCACATTGCTGCTTTGACATATTTACTGTTGCCATGACGACTACATACCAAGTTAAAAGTGATCATTTAAACCCAAACCACAAGCTTTCCATAAACCTAACCAATTGTTTTTTGTGCCCAAACCCAACGAGACCCTAACAATAGTGTTGGTAATACTAATCCTGTGCGAATAGTACATAAGTTGATGAACATCCAACATACTGACCTTGACAGCTTTAGCCGTCTCCAGACTCTGCTCTGGAGGTATCCCCACCTCTCGTTCCCTCAACAGCTGCTGGATGAAGTATGTAATATCTCTCCCGGCGATGGGGATGTGTTTGATGCAGCTCCCGATGACGTAGCCTTCAGCCTGGAACCCAAACATGTGCAAGCTTAGGGCTGAGAATGAGGAGGGAGCATGGGGGAAAAAAAAACAATAAAGCGACACCTACCACCGGGATGACGTGCGTGACTCCATCTCCGCTGTCGATCACGGTGCCTGTCAGCGTTCGTTCTCCCACCTGTCTGGATGTCCAAGAAGCAGCCAGCGCCAGGACAGCCTGAAACAAATCCAATAATCAGGCACAAGCAATTGTCTGTCTTCCATAACTAAAGGCCTTATTTGGTCAGCACTTACATACAATTTCAGCTGAATGATGACAATGAGGAGTATTTAAATCAAGCAATTATATTAAACTCACTGAAACTCAAAAAGAAGAAGTGAAAGCATCTGCTAAATCTCAACACATTTTGAGGAGAGTCAAATCTAATTCTATCTACAACTCAAAAGTCTGGTTTTAAATGGGTTTCAGGTAGATGTGAGTGCCGTACAATGACAGGCTGGCTGCAGAGGATGTGAAAACTGATTAGATACGGAAAGTGTCAACTTCAGTCATGCAAATGCTTAGTAAGCTTACCTGAACAGCAATGTAGAGGCCTGGGACATTGAAGGACTCAAACATGATCTCTGCTGTGTATTCTCTGTTTTCTGGTGTGTTGAGGGGAGGCTCTGTCTGGAGAGAAAGAGACAGAAGGGATGACAATGAGCAAAGATTCTACAATTTGCCACCAAAGCTGAGATAAAAGACTTAAATTATGCAACAGATGAACAAACACTGGGTTTAAATGTTTCAGGATGACCCTTTCTTCAAACTTAATATGTTTGCAAGAGATTTTTCAATGCATCTCCTAAATCCTGTTAATATTTTCCTGTCTTTAGGGATGTTATTGGCTGTACAATCAGACAGCTGGAAGATTTGAATCTCCAAGTATTGAAGTATTTTGTAGTCTTTAATCTCAATAGTCTAGGTTAAGTGGCTCAACTGTCAATATTAGAATTGTGCGTCAACAAACCAGATCCCTGCTGTTGACTAAGGGAAATGGGGGCAGGCTTGGCTTGAACACTCTAGGATGCAAATGTTTATAGTAGGTGCAGTGACTAGATTTCATAGATTCCTGGTTATGTTACTGCACTCTTTACATCAGATCTAGCACCACAAAAAAACGGAAACCTCACTTGCTGCAAGTCTTTCTAATCACAATTTTAACCTAAATATAGGGTTGTAATTCCTATCACTGTATGCAACTCTGGTCATACCAAAAGGAAATAATGGTCTTCAGGTTCTGCCCGCAGATACTTGAAGATGATCTGCTCCATAAACCTCTCCATCAGATCCCAGTCTTCCACTATCCCATGACGGATGGGCCACTGGAGACAAGGACAGAAAACAGTGTTAACACTAAACCTCTACTCAAACACACAAACAAAAAAACATACAGTTCAGTTGAGCTCTCTGTACTTTTGTTGCATAAGATGGTTTCTCAATGGCTTCATCCCCAATGAAAAAGTCAAGGTCATCAACACCCTTCATCATCCTGCGCTGGGCCTGGTCTCCAACCTTGGCTGATTCTTTGATTGCAATACCTGGATTTGAATGATAATACAGAAGAGTGATGAAGTGGAAACACACACTCGTTCACCCACAAATGACAAACACATACACATAGAGAAAAGCTAAAAAGACATAGTCTATGATAAATCAAAAATGACTAACTTCCTTTAACCAGGTAAATCAGTTCATCCTACAGTAATGATCCTAAGCTGGGACTCCTCCTTAAAACACATTTTTATCAACCATGCAACCAGTAGAACTTAGTAGAAAATCTTAATAACAAGGATACAGCTTCAGGGTCCCATATGGTGAAAATTAGTGTTACTGTGCTTTCTATGTTTTATATTCCTAGAAGTGTAAAATTAAAGCTGTGAAAGATATGAAGATGCTTATTACTGCTATTGCTTTAAACCCCTACAACTAGATACCCTCCCAGCTTTACAACCCAGTATGAATTTTATTCAGTTTCTATGTATAAACTGTGTAACCAGTAGTTGTTGACCACAAAATGTTCATAATTTGATGCTAGCCTTATTCTTAACTTCTGAAAATTTCTGGCAAGTTGTCTAATTAATGCTTATCTCAATGGGTTGTGTGGTACGGCTGACAAGTATGCAAAGATCTATATATATAAATATTAATTTGACTGATAGTGAGAGTGGAATATAAGTTGCAATTTTAGATGGAATGGTCATTTTTTTATTTGGCCCAGAGAAAATAATTTGTTGGTCAAAGCATCTTTGTAACACCACAGTGCTTCATCTATAGTGCTACTCTGTGACACATTTTATTTTAAGCTTCAGTGCTTGGATGTTGCATTGGCACATTTTGCGATTTCAATAATATTTCCATTCATTGTTCAGATCTACCATTTGGTAAAAGGAAGACATTCTGACACTGTCATCTTGAGGAAAATCATACAGGAAGAATCTTTATTTAATAGTTGCTTTGTTATGTAATTTTAGACATAAACATATGGTGTTCATTGCAATTGTATGATAACAGCGCTTAACAGTATGGTGACCCATAAATATATTTACATACTCAGATATGACTTAAGATGCAAGAAGTTACAGGTGAAATAACTGTCATTTGATTAAACTTAATTTGCGCTTTCTTTTTTACTTACATGAAGGGATAATGAACTGTGGTTCTGTGTTTCCTGCATAGCCAAGCTTTGTGTACCTAAAAAGGAACAAAATGAGATTTGAAGTTCAGATAAAGGCAGTTCTTCCTGGTTACAATATTTGCCAGTGTCGTGCCAAAAAGTGATTATCTGCCAAAAACTGATTGCACCCTTCATCCTAAAGCTGTATTACCCAGTTTCTAAATGTCTACAGCAGCTTTTGTCAGGATCAAACTGTTGTAACATTTTAAAAAACACAAGACTAACTCCAACCCTGGCAAAAGTGTATTAACTTTAAACAGAGTGACTGTGACCAAAAAAATGTTTGGAGTTTACAGCGTAATCGGATATAACATTTAGGATGAATAGAAACAATAGTTTATAGTATATAGTACATGCTTGGTATGTCTAATATCCTTGTTTATACTGTAATTAGCATGATTTGCAGATAGATGTAAATTAAAAAATAAAGAAATAATCTCATTTCCAACTATTTAATGGGCAACAATCTTAAAAACATAACCTTTATGAATGAAATCAAGCCACTTTGATGCACTAATATAATTTCAGTCACGATATATGAGCTGCAATCACTTCTTTGCAAGTGGATAACTTGATTGTGGAGTTCAACTGGTCCTTTGAAGCTATTTGTATCAGTAAAATGGAATGGACTGGTTATAATCCAGGTCTTAGAGCAGGGAAAATAACGCAAAAACATGAATATGATCGACAGAATTTAGTTTTTGGAAGAAGATCACTTTTTTTGGCACAACACCTGATACAACACAGATGTATATTAACTGAGTAAAATATACTAGTTAATATGTTTACAGCTTTATATTACTCACTTCTCCAGGAAGTAACATTAGCTTCAGTGGCTAGTAGCAGCGATTTGCAAAGAAATAGCAATAGTGAGAATGAAAGCACACAAAATAAACCAGTCGGATGCTTTGGCTTGCTAATTTGTAGGATTGTCACTGAATTAAGGAGTTAGAAGGAAGTAAATGTCAGCAGCTCCCAGGCTAAGCAGCCCCAGAGCAGGGCGTTAGCTGGAAGTTTGACAGCCGCTTATGTGGTCAATGAAAGCTAGGCTAACCGTAGCTAGCGTCTCGTTTTTTGTTACTTACCCTGTGCCACAGTCAACAACACAAGCCGGTAGCCGACCAGCCATGCTTGCTCTCCTTTAATCTATCTAGAAGATAATATACCAGGCGCCCGATAGCAGCGGATATCTTAGCAGTAATTGATTTAAATCGCAGCAGCCTGAATGAATAGCAATCACGGCCGAATCGGGAACGCTTCCGGGTTCGGTGGAATTTCTTCTAGAGCAGAGTCAGCAGCTTCACAGACACAACACTGCCCCCAACGGACGTACACTGTTACTGCAACCGAGTAGGGAATTTTAATAGAACCCTTTCGAGCATGAATTATTAAAAAAGATGAAAAAAAAATCTAGCACTCTCGAAAAAGTCTTAAAACATGTCCTATTAAAAAAAATAAGCAAGATAGACCTGTTGTGGACTCAGCAAATCAACAGTTTAATATGCCCTTTAAGGCAAATTATTACAATTAAAATAGGGTAACTATTTTAACTAACATATATCACTAAATAATCGCTCCAATTACTTACTGACATTAAGGAAATAATTTGTATTGTATTACAAGTATTCTAAAATGTATGTTTACAGATGCAATTGAGGTATTATCTCATTAAAAATATGCAAAAATGAAAATATTCAAATATTTCCGTCACACAAATCAGAATTTTGCATAAAATCAGGATCAAAATTTTTGTTGTATTTTGTTAACAAATCAGAGCCAAATGGTTTTCCTAAGTAAATTTGGGATATCTCTTATTATCACTCCAGGAATCTTAAAATGCAGTTACTCTCAAGAAAAAAAAAACACGTTTTGGGCCTGTTTTAAGAATAAATTGTTCAATAAATTAGGATATGAATAAAAAAAATTAACAAACAGAGAAGAAAAAAACTGTAAGGTTTGGTTTATGTAAGTGCCACTGAAGGAGCTCGCAGTGAAGCATTTCACACATTTTTTTTAAAATCAGAAACTACTTTTTACAGTGCAAATGCTTAATTTATACATATCACCATAAAACCTCCCCATTTTATGACTTACATTCATCTATTGTGCAATTCATATAATTCATAAATAATGTGTCACTATAATAGATGCTAATAAAGGGATATTTTTATATTTTTTTTTATCTGGTTGGAAGATGTATGGGAACAACTGAATAGAATTTTAGGAAGGATAAAAAATATTTTGTTTTATTTTAATATGGTTGCTTATGTCAGAGTAGCACACTCTTCAGGCTGTACCAATAAAAAATAAGCAGAATATGAATAACAATCCAAACTTAATAAAAAAAAGATATTAAAATGCTCAAAATACCTATTATATACAAACTCTAGGCTTAGTTGCTGTGTGAACTGCAGAGAATGTACATGTGTCACAATTATATTGCAAATACACAATTAGACACAAAAAGTGAAAAAAACGCTTTCAGTGCATAAACAATGGTGCAGACCTTTCTGTAACTATTTTCTGTAACCTTTCTGTCTTTGTCGATTTTCCCCCTGATCAAAAAATAGCAGCCAACCTCATCTCACTCTGCTGACTCCACCAGATAATATCAGTGATTTAGGTGCCATCAAAGGCCAGACAAAATGGCCCTAACCCTCCACAACTGCATGGAGGGCCACTGATAAAGACGATGTATGAGAACGAATGAGCTTTAGGGCTGGATTCTGTCTCGAGAACGCCTTACCACATTAGAGCCAATCCCCGGGCCTGAGAACATTGGCCCTTTGTCCTCAGGCAGACTCATCACTCACACTAGAGTCCCTCCACCACAACGAGTCTCCTGAAAAGCCCTTGGCTCATCTGCTGATAGAAACCGTCCTCGTCTCCTTCCTCTGGAGTCAGGCCGCTTGATGGAAAATATCTATCAAGAACCGTGGGTGAAACAATTTGTTTCATCATTGTCTGTGGAGGAGCAAAGATCCACCAGGAAGCCACTATCGAAGAAGGACTGTCCTTTCACTGAGACAAACACAGAACACAAGTGGTATCTTTTGGTCGTTGCTTTGTGGTGGAACTGAGCAACAACATCATCTCATAATCACTGTTGAACCACTAGAATTCATTAGATGAGGTAAATAGTGAGTCTACAGATTTCTTTTACTGGGAGATTAACTTGACTGAAAGAACCTAAATTCAATAAAAGAACAAGTAAAGAAAATTTAACTTTGAAGGCTTCCTTTACAACAATATAGCAGAGAGATTATAAATGTCATTTTTTCTAACGATATGCTGTCTGGGTTTGTATTCACAAGCTGAAATAAACCAATGTTATTGTTGCAAATGAACTCAGAAGGAATGAAAGCCATCATTTCTCACAGTAATACACACTTGGGGTTTTCTGCTACTGCCTGTTATGCTACATTTTATCATTTGCTATTACCCTGCAATCATCACTTGACGGTACAGTGGCAGAGTTCCCTAAGTTTTGTAACTTGTGCAGCAACAAAAGCAAGCGGAAGTAAAATAGCATCTGAAATCGCACTTCTAGGTGTTAAATCAAGAATACGTCAGTTTTTTACAAATGGAAATCCATTTTAATTTACACAATATTAAAAGCTTCTATTAATTCGGTACACTTTAAGGTTTTGCTGCACAGCTTTATCTAGTCTCTGGTGTCTGGTATGACATTAGATATTAGCAGCTAATTCTAGCAAATGTTATCTAAATATGGGGACATGTTGCTATGTGGAATCAGCTTGACTTATTACATTTTCTTGTGCTGATAAATGAAGCCATTAGGAAAGTTCCAAAAACAGCAGTTCCTTGAATGTCCACTTGAGGCTGGCTCCAAAAGTGTCCATCCCCATAAACCATCCATTATCTATACAGTGCTTAATCCTTATTGGGGTTGCTGAGGGGCTCGAGTCTATCCCAGCTGACTTAGGGTGAAGGCAGAGGACACCCTAGACAGGTCACCAGTCTATCACAGGGCTACACACAGAGACAAACAATCACACTCACACTCACACCTACGGACAATTTAGAGCTACCAATTAACCTGAGCATGTCTTTGGACTGTGGGAGGAAGCTGGAGAACGTGGAGAAAACCCACGCTTGGACATGGAGAACATGCAAACTCAATTCAGAAAGAGCCCAGGAAGGCTGGGACGGGAACTGGGGATCTTCTAGCTGCAAGGTGAAAGTGCTAACCACCAAGCTACTGTGCATCTCAGCTCCGCTCAGGCTCTACCCCCTTTCCTTGTTTTTGAATTAGTTTAGTAGCAGTCAGTTTTAGAAGTCAGAAGGAGCCAAGAGAGCGACAACTGTATCCACATACTGTGCTTTAGGAAGCCTATAGGTGATGTTATGGAGGGTTCATCCATCTTCATATACAATCTATGATTTTTTATGTAACTTTAAGGCTTAGTTGTCACAGAAAAATGTTCATAAACTTTAATGTACTGATGCACCATTTGAAAGGGATTGGTCAAGGCAAAATGAAAGAAAATGGGGCCTCCTTCCAGACATAATATCCTGCTGCATGACTAAAGTGAAATTGAATATTTTATCTCTATTTGAGGGATTTCTAGACATACTCAGAGCTTTTAGAAAAACCTCTAGTTTGACTTAATTTCACCTTTTATCTCTGTTAGTATGATCTCCCTCATATGCTTCAGTACTTCATATTCCTGTGTGTCACTGTTTTGAATACTAGAGGGCACCAGTGCTCTCATTTTAAAGAAACATCTGAGTCTTTATGGAGCCAGTAGTTCACTTACTGTGATAACAAAACAAAACCATTTCTTCTAGCAGTGGAAGCCAACCTCTTTTTACTTTTCTTTTTGACATCTCAATCTATAAAACAACCTTCCTGAAATGGAATAATCAACACAACGGGGTATTTTTTACTACCATACTTCAATCAAGATCTTGCTGAGTTGCAGAGTATTTAACACAAGTCTGATGCTTGTTAACTCTGTTAGAGCCACGGATTCACTTACCCTTTGTTCTGCTATAACTTAAATTGTGTTTACTTTTCTTTATTGGCCCTACTTACTGGAATAGAGATTTGTGTTGCTGCGCTAAAGTGGAATGGAATGAAAATATAGACAGGGTGCTAAGTCATCACATTCAGGATAAATGGAGCTACAGATTTGCCCGGATTGATTGTACTCATAGACGATCTAATCTGTTTAATGGGATTTATAGAATTTCATCTTTGATCAATGATTGTGGATGGGGTTTGACTCATGAGTAATAAGTAATGGAAATAAATGAGATGTGATACATTGATGGTTGCACTGATTCATTAGCTACAATGTACAGTATCTGTATGGCTTGAATGAGGGTAATTGACTCTCTGGAGGTTTTTGATCTTGCAGTCCTGTGATCTGCACCTGAAACAATTGCCACCCACACCAGAATAGATAATTTACCCCTCATTTCCGACACTTAGCCTGCACAGCAAACAGAGTAGATGAACTGAGGTCCCTCATCAGCTGAAGTATTTGCGCTGCCGGAGTCCTAATATGCCTGTGTTTGCGTGCACATCATTAGAGAGAGGCAGAGGAGAGCCTTATTATTTTTAATAATCTCCTGTTTTTGCTGCTTCTAAACCCCAGGAGATCTGCAGTCGGCACTTCCCCTCTGTGATCGTCAGTCCTGACTCCCTCCACCACCTCCTTCCCTTCCTCCTCCTCCTCCTCCTCCTCCTCCCATGTGTTCAGGCCTAATGATGCTCAGTCATACAGGCGCACCCTCACACCACAGGATGCTCTCGCTGCCAACAGACACAAAGTTTAAGGAACACAATTGAAGTTAAACTCCCCTTAACACGATTATTTAACAACACCAAAGCCATCGCGTATGGCTGCGTTCAGGCTGAATGTGTAAAATTACTGCACATTTCGCTGCGCAATTCATCCAGCGGGAGCTAATCTATTGTGCCTCTAACAATGTACTGCTGCATTGTTAGGCAGATAATTGAAAATGGTTACTTGGAAACACTATTACGGTGCTTACAAGTCAATCATCCATTACTGGTGACACACATCATAGGCTGGATTGTCAAGTTCTGCCTCCCTCTTCAAAGTTGTTAGAAAAAACTGCAGATGCAAAACTAACTTACCACATATGGAGGTGAGGGAGTATTTTGCTGGGGGCATAAATGGTTCAGTATCACAAAACATGGCTGCAGATTTCTCATATTGTGTCTTTTCTATGATTATCTGACTTGTATTGGCAAAACAAAAACAGCAACATGGATTATATCTAATCTGTTTTCTTTGCACATTGTGACTTATGCTTCCCAAAAAGATTTATAGCACCTGAAAATGCATACTTAAACACACATATGCATATTACAAAAAATGTGGAAGTCCTTCTGAAAGGCTTTCTAGTCAACAATGTATAAATCATAGCTCACAGAATGCAAAATGGCTGTAAAAATCGCACGTGCACACTCATTTGAAAACCGCAGAGGAGGCACAATGCACAAAACAGAACTGAGTAATGGCAGCAAAGTGCAGCTAATTTGCTAAAACACCGGTTCCACTGTGTCCTTAGCCTGGCTGTGTGAAGGTTAAAGACACACAGAGAGCTTTCAGACGCAAAAACACTCAAAGGGACTGCCAGCAGGGGTGAATTTCATTTTCAGTGGGAAAAAAAAGTTCATGCATTGTATGTGAGCTGATGTAAAATCTGATATTAACCTCTTTTTTCTAAGTCACACAGTGTGTTTCACATTTTTATTTCATTTTTTGTTTTTATCTTGGATGAAGGTATGATAATATTATATATTCCATCCCTCAATCAACAACATTATTGACGCTGTTTTGTCGATCTAATTTCCTACATGGAAATTTCTAAGACGTTACCCTGAAAGGCCCTAATTTGGTGCTAATTACTGCACAGGGAAATGTGTGCTCAAAGGGATACTTCCAAATAATGAGCTCAAATTGATTGTTAGACAAACCCAGAGAGCCTTTAAGTCAAGCAGAACATGTTACAAAAATGTGGTCATTGTCTACAACAAAGCATCCAAGCACAAGAAAAGTTTCCAATAACTATTATGAATTTTAATGAATATTTAGGTTGTCTTAAAAGTGGTAGCTCCAAACAGATCCCTGCAATCAGTAAAAAACTACACTGTCTTATCTGGGAAATGTCTTAGACAATTCTAATAAATGAAATTATGAATTGGTTATGCGTTGCCACATAACAGAAGATACAAGAGCTCTCAGTATGGAGGGAAAACATCACTTCCAGCTGCTTGACAGCTTCATTTTTCTGCAACATTTATTTACATCACACATCAGCAGAATACAGTGTTACTCTTCACAGAAGACCGATCAAAAAACTGCCACAAACGCTTGTCAGATGGTTCATCTCTGCCTGAAACTGTCCATCATTTGTCTTAAAGTCTTAATCGATGTACGCTGCTATTGTTCTTGACATGAATAAAATAATGGGAAACGGTGTCTGTTTGTCTTTTGCTCCTTCATGTGTGGCATTAAAATTGAAATACAGTGCAAGAATGTCTGCATCGTCCACAGCACACTCACTACATATAAATACAATACTGTACAGCTCGAGAAACAAATCCACTTCAAGCAGTAAAATTAAACTTTGTGACACTAAGAAATAAGCAAATAAATTATTTATAGGGAAATATGAATGTGCAAACTTCCTAAAATGCTCACCTGAACAAGCATCACTTATAAAATATAGTATTTGGTTTTCAGCAGTGGCTACATGCACATTTAAATTATAATGGCTTAATTCTCTTAAAGAAACATAAACTTAAAGGTAAATATGATATCGCCCTGAAGCAGCTCTCCAGTGAGAATTTATTTGTGCTTGTAGCTTGTCCTAATATAGCACTATGTCATATACATGTTATCATTCGCTGTACTTCAGCTCTAAGACAATTCAGTATCTCTTTTCACAAAGGAATATATGGAGTATCATTGTCTCTCTAATACCTCTAATAAGCTCTTCGTATGATGGAATCAGCTCAATCAATTTTATAATCCAGGATAAATAAGCAATAACTCAAATAGGCTTTCTAAAACCAGTTCATCATCTCTTCTATTCCCTGTAGAAAAATGTCAATCAATACTGTATGGCAGTGGAAAATATACATAAAAGTGACAGAATAATGTGCTGCAAGAGACCTCAGAAGACTTCAAATTCAATTGTTTGCCAGAAGCAAAGTGCGGCTTTCATCATAACGTATGAAGCATATGAGTATAGCTTGTGTTCATAAGGTCTGTAATCAGTTTTAAATCAGGAAATATTCTGTATTCTGAGCAACAAGAGCTACAGCAACAATGAGAAATTAAATCAACAGTGCTGCTTTAACCAATAAATCAACGAAAGGCCACAAAATCAAAGCTTAAACACATTATTTTTGACAGCAACTTCTACCAGCCGCTTTTACAGCAGGTAATAACCAGAAAATAGACCAGATTCTTCACCCCCCCCAAAAAAGACGCTCCACTTCACAAAAAGCAAAGAAACTGAGAGATGCCTCAGCTGCAGATTGCATTATCTTTCTCTAGCAACAAGTGTGATAAATGATTCAGAAAGCTCTGTAATGCGTCCACTTCGCTGCAGGTTTCCAGTGTCAGTCTCAGCAGTTACACCGTGACATCGAACAGTTTTTTGTGATGCTGAGAAGATAGAAAGCCAATGTGTTGTCCAAACCTGCTCAGCGACCACATGTTCAGGCCCTCACATGAACCTAAAAAAAAAACAGGACAAGACACATGTTCATTGTAGCTTAAAAATAATTCCATGTACAATTTTTGCTTAGTTGAACTCTATTAGCTTGGATTGTTCATTTATATAGAAACAATGTCCCATGAAGTTGAATGCAAATGCAAGAAAAATGCATGACCTTTTCCTCTTTTTTGCTGCACTATTTTTTGCAAAAACAGTCTATCCTCTCTTGTTTTCAGAATATCTCCCAGATTTTAAAACCTGCTGCAGGAATTGGCTCCACTTCAGCCACAAAAACATTAGTGAGGTCTAGCGGTGATATGTCATATCATACTGGGAAAACAGCTTGTTTTGTTGCTTTTCCCTTTGTGCACAGAATCTGAAATGTCATTTAATCGAGCAGCATTAGCATTTCACTAACAGCAACATTTTAACTTTTTGAAAATGTCGCTTCTAGTTTATATTAGATGAAAAGATTGACGCCACTCTCACATTTGTCTGTTGAGTATAAGACTACAGCCACATAGCAGTTAGCTTAGCAGAAACACAGAGAGCAGGTGGAAACACCTAGCATGGCTCTCAACCATGCCAGGTGCCTCACTTTGTGTCCTGTCTTTGTGCAAAGCTAACCTGCTCCGATTTGCCTGTAAAGCTGGTAAATTAGATATTTTCTCCTTTGAGATTTGCATTCTTGTACATGATCCCTGACAAATAAATCAATTAATTTAAAATCTACCTCTTCTACCCCTCTCAACCCACCGGCCAGGAACAGATGAGTTCCCCCCCATGTGAACCGGGTTCTGCTCAAGGTTTGTTCCTGTTAAAAGGGAGCTTTTTCTTGCCACTTGTCACCTTTGGGCTTGGTCTTGGGGTTCAGGCATATGGCTTCTGTAAAGCGTCTTGAGACAATCTGAATTGTAATGGGCGCTATATAAATAAAACTGAATTGAATTGCTGTTTATTTGGTATTTTTTTATGAAAGGAACAGGGTTTTTTTGTTGTTGTTTGTTTAAAACCCTAATTTAGGCCTGACTGGGTGCCTAAATGACCCAAAAACAACTGCGACAAAGTGAGTCCACTTTCTTTTCAATGGTTTAGACTAGAGAAAACAAACTGTACAGTGTAAATGTGGCAGGATCGTCTACGGCAGCAGAAGGAGCTTCAGTGCCAGCAGGAACAGAATAAGAGGCTGGTTCGTCTGCAGGTTCGACGTCGCTGCCGAGGGAACGGGCCGCTTCCTCTTGGAGCCGTTGCAGAGCGGAGTGTTGCAGCAGGAGATGCAGACCGAGTTCAGCCTGCCGGTGCAGAACTGCTGGTAGCCAGAGGAGGCAATGAGGCAGGCCCCAGAGGATGCACAAGACTTCCGATAATGTATCCCTGCAGGGAAGAAAGAATCGACAGACCAGAGGGATTTCTGAATTTTAAATGTGGCCAGAAGAAGAAAGTATTAGACAGTTATACAGCTTGCAAAACTTAGCATTAATCTCAAAGTACTGGTAATTCATTTTCCTGTCTGTAATTAGATTGTAACTTACAGGAGCCCTGCTTTTTGCAATGCTGCAGCATTTTATTGCACTATTTGACCTATGGAGATATCGACTTCCTGTCTGCTCTTATTAACTGATGTTTTTCAGTGTGGTATGATATGACAATTTGTATGACAAAACGGTCACTTTTTATTGTACTATGCAGCCGCTCAATTTATCAAGTGGTGTTTCTCCATGTGTAATATATTGTTATTATTTGTTTTGTGCTTCTACGCTATGGTACAGCAGGTATTTTATCATTCATGTGCCATTGTTATTGTGTTATTTATCATATGTTTTCTTGCGTCTGCAAATGAAACTTCCCCTTACTGGACAGAAAAAAAAGTTCTGATCAAATCAAATCCAGATGAAGTCAATCTCTGCCAACACAACACTATTATTAGTAGGAGAAATATGTACAACTGCGCAATTCTCATTTTTGATAGTCTTTGGGTGATGTGTGTTAATAGTATGCATGCTTCTACAGACAGCACTGGTGTTGTGCTTCTGTGTCATTCAAACAAACCACATAATTAACATCCGTTGTGCCGCCGCACTGGTTCAATGTCTTAATCAAGGACACCACACAAAGATACAGACTGAACCTGATAGTGTATATAAACATCAAGCCACCTGCTGTCTGATAACCTTCACAACAAGTAGGTAAAACCATAAAAAAAAAAAAAAAAAGAGGAACACTTGACTGAAACTGCTGTTTTTCTTCAGAATTTGAGGTCAATGGCAGAATTAACTGAATGTCTCATTTAGCTTGACGTTGGTGGAAGCTTTACAAACATCTCATCTGGGATAAAACAGAATGGTACATTAAAGAAGCCTTATAGGCAGAAACATGTACCGTTAGACACTGAATTCAAATCAGCTGTAAGGAGAATGCTGAGCTTGAATGATCATATTACAGAATTTAATTAGACATAAGTTGGATTTGTATTGCTTAACTTGAATAATTGCAGCAGAAAAATAGAATTTTCAGTCCAAAACTAACCTGTTAAGCAAAGATGTCTTTTGATAAGTGAAAATGGTCAAAGGTGTTTATTAAATAACTTCAGTGGGTGTGAATTTGAACTGTGAAGACTTAATGTGGAAATATATGAAGAGTTGAATCACATTAAGTAGTATCACATTAATTACTCTGCCAAGGAAAGGTAGAGTTACGTGACAATCGGCGTATGTTTGTCCATCTGTTCAGCTGTTTACAACATTACTCAAAAATGGAAGAACGGATTTGGGTGAAATTTTCAGGGAAGGTCAGCGATGAGGCTTATAGTCTGGATCCATGGATTTGTTAAAGATTTCTATATCACTGCGAGATAGCGTCACGGCATCACTGTAACTATGACAACAAGTGAATGCTACGTCAGCTGCCTGTTGATGTTCACATGATTGCTATCCTGCTACAAATTGACCGCTGCAGACTTATCCGGATCTATCCTTCGGAAATGATACAAGGAATAATAGATTAAATTGTGGGGGTGTTTCCGAATGCCATCAATTCCCACCACCTACTACATATTTAGGTCATGCAATTCGTTTTCCGTACATAACGTACACATGCCTGTGCTCAGTGCAAAGTCATTTTGTTTGAGGGTACATCTATATTAAATGGCCACATTCTATGTTGCTGTGATTTCTGCCACAAATCATACAATGACTGAGCAGCCTTGGCGGAGTGCTGTACTCTCTGAGTGCATTTCTTGTTTGAGATGTGGTCTTCAACATGCTCTATTTGCTTTAACAGAACAAACAAGTAATGACACATCCAGTGTCAAGTCCACCTCTCTTTCCCTCCAAAGGACACGAGGACAACTCAATTCAAATTTCCAACTCAAACTTTTATTTTCCTTTTAGTTGGTTGGTCATGATGTTTCAATAGGTTATAAACCTTTAAAGACAGAGAAACAAAGTTCATACCATCAAACACAGAACCAAAAAGTTGACATATTACCCACTTAACCATTTAAATGAATCAATCACTTAAACCTTTTTAAAGCAAATAAAGAATAACCAACATTTTAGTAAAGTTCAGTAAAGTTTCAACATTTAACAGAACATATATATTTTCTATATTTTTACTTTACTTAAACTCAAAATAAAACATCTTAATTCAAACTCATTTGACATAAAAATGGAGTAAATGCTGCAGACTTTCATTAATCAATCACACAGTGAGCAGTTAACATAAACTTGGCCATATCAAGAAACATTTCAAACCACCAAGAAAGCAAATAAACATTTCACCAACCATTGGCGTCTTTGGACTGAATCCATGAGTGGACTTGGATCTTCTTTGTTCTTTCCTCGTGTCTTTCTCTTCTGAAGATTGTTTGGCTGACTGACAGCTTCCCTCAGTCCTTCCCAGGTGCTCTAAATCAGTGATCACTGATCAGGTGTCAAGCACCTCTTTGCTGCTGCCGGTGCATTCTGGGAAGTGTAGTATTTAGTTCCATTTCCTGAGATTCAGCTCAGCATCCAGTGTATGTTTTCTCTTTTTCCCTGCATTTTTTGAGGTTTATCACAATGTAAGCTCAGAGGTCTCTTCCACACACCAACATTTTTCTGTCCTCTTGATGCCCTTCTTGATTAGCAGTTTTGTCCTCTATGACACTGCTCTCAACAACAGAAAATTCGCATACACATACTGCAGTGGAAACAGGAAGGCTGAAAGGGATGATTACAGTGACATTCCTGCAAATGTTTACAGTACTATGCCCTGAGTTTCTGCAATCCAAACAGACGTAAAATGAATGATGGAAGTTATGGTATACTGTTTTAGATTGTAGGCTAGTGAATCAAACATGCTGTTGATTGCAGCAGATAATCACGCAGATTTTTTTTTTCAATGTTGTCAACACTTCCCAGTTGTCATGTTGTAAATACAAGGTCAACCTCCTAAGCTTCGCTCTGCTGTATACAGCAATGAGGAGGTTTTATGGCAATACCTGCAATTATTATAGCTTACTGCACATCTTTTAATATAGTTACAGATTTTGAGGATACATTTGCATGTTTATAGTTGGTGTACTTGATTTATCTACTTCCACAGATTCTCAATTAATTAATTACGTTCTTCTTCCTTGTACTCTCTGCTGGCTGTGTAGTTTTTGGTTTACAGCCTTAATACGGGACTCCATATTCCAACATCACGAGCCAGCTCAGTTTCAGTGCAGCTTTGTGCTCTACAGCCAAAGCCATTTTATATTCTGTAAGACAGCACAAAACTAATCTCATCTTGTGTCAGTGGCAGCTGAATGAAAGTCTCTCCTCTTTGACAAATGAGTTGAATGAAGTGGTTCACTGAGATAGGGTTTGTTGGGGTTTTGGAGCAGCACAACAGCAGCGCAACACCAAGACGCCTCACATGAAAATGAGCTTGAAACAAAAGCAATGGAAGGCGATGCTTACGTAGTGCTTCAATTTTAACATGAGGATGTGCTGCATGGGCTGTGATTCCTGTTACACAGCCAGTCTGTACATCAATCAATTCTTCTCTGTCTTGTTTTGAAGCTGAGCAAAGGAACAAAATAACAGATAATGTCTACGACACTGAAAATCACAGGAGATTGTTTTTCTGCTGAGGATTAAAAGGTGTGAAGAAATGGTTGTTGGGTTTCCATGGTGAGGAGTATTTTCAGTTTGATTTGTCATTTTGCCATCAGGAGAGACAAAAAAATGTTGACAGGTGCAAACTTCAAGACTGATTTAATGCAATGCAATTTAATTGGTAATGAGGGTTGCATGGCTTGAAAATTAATGTCCCATTATAGCAAATATCTTTTTTATTTAAACTCATTTGCAGGTGCTTATACTACTTACTCTCATCTGAACGGTAAAGAAAACTTTGAGGTCGTGTACCTTCAGAGTGCTGCGTTCAACTCTGTCTCTAGTTTCCAGACGGTCACCTTCCTTCTACAGATAAATAGGAACTCTAGCTTTCCACTTGGATACTTTTGGCTGGCTCAGCCTGCACGTTTGCATCCTCAACTATCAATCTTGTCTGGCTCTGTTGCGGATTCCGTTAAGGAATATGAAAACCCAGAAAGCCTATACTTCATCCAGGGATGCATAATCCTCAGAATTTGTCCTTTCACAAATAATCTAGATATGTACGTCTTTGTGAATGAGACATTTAGCTTCAAATGAAGAATCACAGTGAGCTTACCATCAGGTTTGACCAGCACCTCTTTCTGACACATGTCCTGTACATTGACGGTGCAGTTGACGATGTACTCCGGCGTGGAGCAGTCATTGTGCTTCATCTCCTCACACTGGTAACACTGGATTTGAAGGGCATTTCCTGTGTGGGGAAGCAGAAAAGAAAAATACACAGTCATCACCACTTTCATATTAGAGTTATAGAATTGTGTAGGTATACAGACCAATAATCAATCACCGGATGAGGAAAGAAATCGTTTTTTAAGCCACAGTTGTTGTGTTGCCATAAAATCTGACAAATAATTGCCAGCATTATTAATCAGTAATTAGTTCAACGATGACACTATTTAATTACAGTGCTGTTTAGTCAACTGGCACAATGGTAGCTCTGCTACATAAATCACTGACTATAGGAGAACTATCCTCATTAATTCCAGTATGTCTCAAACAAATGTGCTCTGGTTGGAGGCCATTAAGCATTACAGAAGTCTATGTCATGGTGGCCCTTTGCAAGCTGAACCCCCACAATGTTCTCTGCTGACCGACGTGTAGCTGCCTGTAGTCTGAGTGATGCCTCCTCAGGTTGCTACAGTATGAAACAACCAACTGGTGGCACAACCAGGTACTACAGCTAATTGACAATACATGTTCTGACATGGAATTAGTGAATTTAGGTTTTCACCATCTTTTTTAACTTGTGGAGCCATGACTACCTAAATAACATTAGCAAACACTGGATGAAATCACTGGGAGAAAACATTTTTTAAATGCATCTATATATTGTATATCTACATACAATACAGACTGATTCTTAATAAATACAGTACAATTAAATCTTAATAAATTTAATTGTAGTGTACTTGAAATGTCCATTATCAAGGAAAATGGTATCAGACTGCAACTCAGCATTGACAGATGATAGATATTCAATGACTCGGATCGGGCAGAAAACGTGATTTGAACATCCCTTGTGGAAAAATCTTTACGTTAGTAAAAACACAAACTTCTAACACAATGTTATAGTACTGTCCAAAATAAAAGCAATTTGCTTCTTTCCTGTTTTTTGTTGTTGTTGAGGGAAATACTTTTTCTAAACATTCAGGGGGGTGTATCCCCTGAATCTACATCAATATCAGCACCTTTTACGCTTCTTCATTAACACATTATGCTTTGACAGTATGGAAACCGAACAATTAATTAGTAACCTGCAAAGCTAGCTGAGCAACACTAACATGTTGCCAGATTGTCGTACAAACATGATTCCAGCAAAATTCACCAAATGTAGTGTATATACTCAACACTGTATAGTCTCAAAAGCATTTTAATGAAATGCAAAACTTTATAACAGAGAACTGTACAAAATTGACTATGGATTGTCAGAGGAGGTTAGGCCTGTTTTCTCCATGTTGCCCTTGAAGAGATCTTAATTTGTGTTTTCAGAGTGTACAATTGACATTGGTCACAATAGTCACATTGCACACATTTCTTGTTTTCTTCCACATGTTTTTCTTCAGCCAAGCACTGGAGGCTTTTATACATGTTGCTTTTGTGTTATGTACCAAACATGGCTGATGGCACTCCATGAAAGTGCAATGTCATTCTCTCGACCTTCCGTACAATGCTGTGGCATTACGCCCCAACCTGTATGCTAACTTGCGAGCTCAAAGGACAGTTGCTAAGGTTCTGTGACTTTACAAAGCACATAAAGAAGCCCTTCAGTGAATCAAATCTTCTCTGTTTTTCAGTCGCTTTTACTGGATGTCTCATGAGAGTCAACAGAGATGTTAAAAATTCACACAGCGAAGTGAGAATAAGCTGTAAAGGCACAGAGAGGAAAACACATCAGCCAACCTAAAGTCGTTCCCTTCAGTCCCCCTTTAACCCATGGATTTTACAGGTGATAAAAAGCCCTTTTAAAATACAAACTGGCTAATGCAAAGACACCCCACGTGGAGTCTCATCCCCCTGAGGCAGTAAAAAATGTGACTTCTTGTAAAGATAGCATTCAGTGCTTCGTGTGGCTTCTGCAAATTTCATCTCATGCTGTTAATGCAGCCTGGATGAGCTTTTTATACTCCCTCAAAACCTCATTGTGAGTCTGAGTGTCCATGTGCACTGACCCAGCAGAAAGGGCAAGATATCTGCAGAAAACGATCAACATTATAGCAACTGTAATGGCTAAAACTGACACTGTGGTCTTGTTTAAGTGACTGTTAAAGCTGGGGAAATTGGTAATGAAATGGTCTATAGTTAACTGTGCAGTAACCATATGTAATGTAAATTATATATTTCCATGGAACCTCATTAAATCATTGATAAAGGATACATCTGTTATTTTTTTTAAACTTCTGAAACATTAATTTGCTCACAAGAATTTCCTTTTTTCTTTTTCAACATACATCTAAATTGTAGTATATGCTACACGTGTCAGGTTTATTTAGTATTACTAAGATATTTTCATTGTGGCAGCACAACACAGAGGTACTCAGTCAGAAACTCAAACGCGCCTGCCCTTTCTTTCCTGAATATCCCACTCAAGCCATCCGTCCCCGCTGACAGATATTACTGGTGTAATTATTAAAATGGCAACAATCATTAATCTCAACTCAGACAACACCATCAAACGCAGCTGATAAAAGTCCACACATAGCATCACACCTCCAGCCTAATTAATTTAAACCAAACAAATTCCAGAAAACATCCATCCATCACCTGGAAAGAGACTCCAGAAGCTCTTATTTTGTGGCGGAATATCTTTCATACTGGAGGGCAAAATCCAGCTGCAGAGCTCATCTTATCAGTTTCAGAAAATTGCTTGAAATCTATTTCTTAGTTCCACAACAGAAAAACAGGTTCTGATAAAGAAAAAAAAAAATCCCACTTTGCTTTCAGGTGTGCAGAAGCAATATCTTTAAATCACAATCTCACAATTACTTTAGGCACTATGAAAAACAACAAAATAAGATCAATAAAATCTGGACAGAGCACCCCCCCCCCCCTTTTTTTTTTCATATGAGGCCAGTTATATTCCAAAAAGAGCAGACACTTGCTCCAGCAAGAATAAAAATGTTTATTCAAAGTAAATACACGCACCAGAGGAACAGGCGCAAATAGCTCGTGGGCAGCAGATAAACTCGGGTTTTTAACGTTTTAAGGGTAACCAGGGTCGATCTTATATCTTTCTCCCTCTGCTCCTGCACAGAAGAGCCGCTACTTACTCTGCGCGCAAAACCAGCACCAAAAAACGCACCTTGATAGTTCGTTTCTATGCGTTCTGGTTACGTTTCCCTAAAAGTACGTGCCAGCACATGTCAGGGGATGTTCTGTTTGGCACAAAAAGAGTAACCAAAAGCAATATATGAATTAAATAGCATCAGATAAAGTTGTAAACATTTTGGAGCAAATATCCTCAGATTAAAATATCTATGCCACGGAGACAAAACGCGTGAATCATTTTTAAATACTGGCACGAATCTCCAAAAAAACAAACACAATCCAAGACTGGGCTCCAAACTGTGCCCCTGACTGACTGCAGGCTCCCCAAGTTGCGCCTACCTGCGTCAAGAAGGACTCCAAATAAAGTCGCAAAAACGAGCAGACACATTCTCTCCCAGTTGACGCTCGGAGGGGAAACATTAGACCGAAAAGAAGTCTTTAGACGGTGGAGACACGGAGGACGACCCGACGCGGAGGAAACCCAGACGCGGCTCCGTTCATCCTCTCTCGGCTGGCTGAGGTGAGAACAGAGAAAGAAAAAAACCTAACCACACAGCTCCGCAAAGTCTCCTCTCCAGCGTGACTGGAGACAAATCCGGAGCGCAGAAATCATAAAGCGCCCCACGTGACTGCAGGTTGACATTTTCATATCTCATGCTCTTCTCTGTCAAGTTTTGATACATTACGACTCGCTTTTTACGCGCAGATATTGCACTTTATGATAGCAACGATTATTCTTATCAGTTTTCTATATTAGGACTCCAGTGCGTCTGTGTTTCATAGGTTTAAAGTTCGCTTTACTGCTGTCACCAAAAATATCATTTAGACTATTTTGTTGCTGTTTGTCATACTTTTTATTTCCCAAGAATTCATTATAATACTTCTCTAAATAGTTTATTGTATTTTATTCTGATTTCTTACTATTGAAGTCGCATTCTTTCAAGCCATGACTCATATCTGTTTTATAAAATACTGCAGTGGTAGTCACCAGTTACATTCCTGACCTTTTATGACATGTAATTAACCTTTTCTATCAGAATAAATCAGTGCATCCAAACCGCACAACTGCATTATCACCTTGGTGACTTTATTTTAAGGCAATTTTACATTTCTTCTGAACATAAAACAGTCAATCACTAACTTTTATCATAATCTCTTCACGTTATATCGATATAACAAATTATGGGGAGGCAGACAGAAAGAGAAATCATCCAGGCGTGCGTTTAACTAATTGCGTTTATTTATAAGCGCGTAATTACCCATCAAGGGACTTAATGGTTATAAATCCCTCTGCAGTGAGCGCAGGGAGCTGTCGCCGGCTCTGAGCTTCAGCTCCAGCCGGGCAAACTGCGTGTGTGAAGAGGTGATCACACGCCATGCCCTCGGGGTGGAAAGATTTGAGGGTTTTCTCCAAAAAGCGCATGGATTTTAAATGAATGAATCGCCCGCTGACGCACGCATGCGCACGAAACCAATAAAGAAAACACCCTGCGGCTCGTTTCGAAATAGGAAATAGTTTCTCATATTTATTTAGGAAATAGTTACATAAAATATAGCATTAAAGTCTAGTGTAACAGACAAAATTGCACACAATAATAATAATAATAATAATAACAATATTAATTACCAAAGTAACACTGCTGGTAACCGTTTTTCTTCACAAAGGAACCAGGAACATTTAAGGAAAGAGGTGAAGCATGACAATCACACTACAGTCTGACAGTACAAAATGTGGGTATAAATACTGGACATCTAGAAAAATACACAAGTCCTCTTCAGACTCTCTTCATACAATATTAACAGTTTCATAGAAAAATTGAAACACACAGTCGGCTCTGTTGATTAGCACCAGCTGGTCAAATTCCAGATAGAAATTTGGCATAACTCCACCTAAAGTTCAAATATGTCTTTAAAATAAAGTGATAAAATATTTTAGCATTAGCTCTTATTGATCAAAATAAAGTTTATTTTTTAAAACAAGAACCCCTAAAGAATTCCATAAGAAAAGATACATGCCAGTAGACTTAAAACCTTAGTTGAATGATTGGCAAACAATTTACACCCTTGTTTTTTTCTTTTTTTTATTTCTTATTTGCATATATCAATCAGCAATGCCCATTCTGATATTAACTTATTTTTATATACAACATAATATACAGCTATGAAAGGAACAGTGAGGTTTGGAGAGTTCCGGTATGCTACGCTACATGAGACTAGACTGTTTGGATTCTGCAACAGGAACTCAAAAAAAAAAAGCAAAAAAACAAGCAAAAGAGTGTTTTTTTTGTATTGGTCAACCCTTTTACAATGTACATTAGTCCAGTATGTTCCCTGAGCTACCAACAATGACACTGGATGTGTTCAAGACAAACAATTGGTGATTTGCTGTACCATTCGGACACTGAAAAATCATTATTAGAGGAAACACAGTATGCCTTTCTTCAGTTGTCGCCATCAGATCAAAGTGTGTAGCTGAGTTTTCTTTTAGCTGATTGGCTGCGGAACTGCTCAAAATAACACATAAAGACGAACTTATTAAACAGAAATTAACAAGAATTTTCATCTTGCTGTGATTTTTAAAAAAAAGAAGTAAACCAGGTTTTGTTATCATATCATTACTATAGGTTATGAATCCACATGGGGGCAGTTTTTGGGCAATGCGCATCGTATTTAGCAGCAATACATAAAAATAACACCTTGGGTTTAAATCTTAGCAAACAGGGATGCAATCAAAGCAACACATCTGTATGCCAACGTTGCCCATCAGTGTTGCCCCTCTGTTTATTGAATATCTGTTCACTTTACACTCCTTACAAGCTTTGTACAGTATTTGTTACAGTGCAATGATAAGAAGTACCCCAGCATGGGTGGGGTAACTACAAATTGCAATGATACAATATTGCTGTCCAGTCCACCACACCCAGAGTCAAGCTTTTACACAGTCCTGGTTTGGTGTTTGGGGTTGAGGTTTCATCCTCGTGCATCCTGCAGCTCTACTAAGTGCTTCATGTTGTATGCACGGAGGACAGAGCTCCTCCTGTTGTGGCAGGGCTGGAGTCAAGACTCAATAGTCAAATCAGGGTCTTTTCCAGAATTAATTCAATATTGAGCTTAATCCAAAGGCAGCTGAGACCCAAACTAAGTCCTGTTCAAGGCCAATAACAGAACAGACAAGAAACAAAGTATATTTTACTTGCAAAATGCTAAAACTAACAATTAGGAGGGGTCTTAAGGGCCAACAGGGAGGCAAATCTTCTTGAAAATCCACTCCATGGGGCAGAGGTAGCCTTCAACATCCAACCCATCAATGCATGGAAAAAAAAAACAGGAAAGAAAAAGTGGCCAAGAACACAAGTCCAAGATGATGGAGAAGTGGTTTAAACTCTGCCATTACAGCCCTGCCTTCTTACACATCGTTGGAGCCCTGACTGGTGCAGGAGGAGAAGCTGTCGTACAGCGAATCGCTAAGGGAGCCCACGGGATCCGCCCCGGGCCTGGCCGTGAAACTGGAGGAGGAGGGCTCGTCAGCTTTGCAGCAGTTCTCCCCGCTCTTCGCCTCTTCGGTGTGTCGGCCGCCGCATGCGTCCGGATACAAGCTGCCGGAGCTGCTGTGATTCAGCTTATTTAGGGACTCCAAGGAGAGAGAGCCCGGCTGGCTTGCACTGACGGGAATCTTCTCCATGGGAATCTCCTTCTGCAGAGAGAGAAGGAACAACAAAACATGTTAACTTATAGCGAACAGCTATGATTCGCAGCATCTTTACTTTGTAGTAAATGTAAGCTGCAGTGTAAACACCTGTCATGGCTGTGTAACTCCACACTCACTTCCAACAGGAAGCACCGAGGTAAATCTCACATTGCAATATGTAACTCATTGCAGTGTTGTCCTGCAAAGCAATAAGACTGACGCCGCTTGAGAGCATGACAGTGATCTATATTGAGATTTTTATCACGCTCAAAGAGCAAATGTATGTCTTGGGTGTTGGCAAGGCCGCATCTCTGAGCATCTGGGCTCCACTGTCCCTGTTATATTAACTGTGTTGTGCGAGGCTTTATTTCTTTTATGCACCCTGCGACAGTCTGCTTTATAGATTAGCATAGGAATATGTTACTCTGGGGAAATGCTACGTCAAGCTGCTATCTGTTAACACCGTCTCAATTAGCAGGAGTAGTTTCATCCTGATGATTGGAAAAGTGCTTTGAGTCGTGACGCGCCAGAAAGTGTTAGTGTCATCATGGGTCTTATCACTGAACCAGATCGTGTCATCCAAACTAGCCTATTGGTCTTTCACGCCTTTAGGCGACTCAGCAAGCGATTAGACTCGACAGCAAAAGTGCAAAAGCCTGCAATAACCAGCTCACATCCATTGTGACCTTATGCCACGCAACTAGCGAGTCAAACACTGCCTACAGAGGGAAATAAAACAACACATAAACCTAAAAATAGTCAGTTGTTGTTTATGATGTGCCAACAATGAGTGGTCTCCTTATGCGTGTCTCAAAAGGCATTTTAACAAGCTAGTTACAGTACCACACAGCATCCAAACCCCTCCTCAGAGACTGTAAACAAAATTCTCAGGGTTTTTTCATCAACAAATCGAGCCCAGGAGCGCAGCAGCGATCTGCCTAGGTATTCTGTTTTGCAAGGGTAAATACACAGAGGAATCGCTGCAGGGGTGAAACAACCTCAAGGGACGCTCCAAACTTGGACCATTTAGCTGAGAGATGTACCCCCCCCTCAGAAGTGAACCCAGCACACACAAACACGACTGCATCAGTGCATTAGCTCAAAGAGCTGTGAAAGTGCTAAAAACTTCCACATGTTGGTAACAGAACGTGCAGGTGTTCTTGGATCTTGCCAAGTTTCTTAGGTCACCAAACTTGTGATCTTTGGATCCCAAGTTTGTATTTGTGCTAATGTGCGAGAAAACAAAATGGAATGTTTAGAAGGAGGTTTGGCACATACACTACCGTTCAAAGGTTTGGGGTCACTTAGAAATTTCCTTATTTTTGAAAGAAAAGCATTTTTTTCAATGAAGATAACATTACATGAATGATAAATCCAGTGTAGACATTGTTAATGTGGTAAATGACTAGTCTTGCTGGAAACAGCTGATTTTTAATGGAATATCTCCATAGGGATACAGAGGAACATTTCCAGCAACCATCACTCCTGTGTTCTAATGCTACATTGTGGTAGCTAATGGTGCTGAAAGGCTAATTGATGATTAGAAAACCCTTGCGCAATTATGTTAGCACATGAAAAAAAGTGTGAGTTTTCATGGAAAACATGAAATTGCCTGGGGGACCCCAAACTTTTGAACGATAGTGTACATGCATATAACCAGCATTTGTTGCACTGTAAAATACCCCTCACCTTATGGTGTTTCTTCATCTAATTTGAAGACATTACCTGCATGCTATCTCAATGAAATCAAGTTGCACAGCTTGCATTTGTCATCCCATTTGTCTTACTTATCTGCAGCTGTTACAGAATGAAAATATATTTGCTGGCAAGGCTACTGCTGACCTTGCACTCACATCGTTTAAACAGCTCAAATTTAAAAAGCTGATGCGGTTGCATTAGAGTTAATGTTGGCTTTTATTTTTAGTGGCACACCGATATCACCTGTTTCATCAAATTTGTGATATCATCATCAGAAACAGCCAATTTTATTTCATTGTTGCCTATTAGGATGGTTAGGGCCTTCGTCCAGGGACAAACACTGGACAAGCTAACAGTAGTTGCAATTTTCTGGATTTTTACATTGTGGTTTCTCCACAAGCAACATGAATTAGTTGCATCCATCTATATATAAGGCTCCAGGTGTAGGAGTGGAAAACAATAGTGCGAATTGTTCTTGCTCCTGAAGTCTTGTTGGCTTCCTCTCCCACCGGCTAGTTAATTGCATTCACCTGCCAAACCCAGGTGTTAGCTATTCAGTGATCTGGGGAGACTGGGATGAAACCAGCAGGACTCTGAGCCCAGAGGGGCTGAGAATGAGCCCTACTTGTGCTGTGCAGTAAAGGCAAGACAGCTGGAGGATTTCCAGTGAAGGAAAAAATATTGCATCCCTCACTTCGACTGCAACGTGTTAGAAATACATCGAATTTTGGTTCATTGATGGGACAAATCATGGCTGAGTCACACCATCAAAGTCATTGCAGAATCAATCACATCATCTTAACATCCAACCTTTTAATGTGCACTGACCTTTGTTGCAGCCAAATTCACTATAAATTTGTAAAGAGGCCAGAATCAAAAGAACTGGGAAAGAAAAAAATACCCAAGGGTGACATCTGACTCACATCCGACATGAAATACTGAGAAGCTTTTTGCAGGTGCAGAGGTTGAGCCCTAATGAAGCACAGGTGCTGAATGCTGATTAGACTCAAACACATTGATGTTCATGGCGTCACTATTTTTATGTCAGATTATTGTCAGCTATAAAAATGATATGGCCTGGGGAAATGAAAAAGAGTGCAAGACATGCTGGGGATCAGTGATTAGCAGCAAAGCAGTGCGACAGTGAAGAGCAGTCTTCAGGTCCTGACTCCCTTCTTGTTCGGAGACAAGAACGAAGAAAAGGGAATGGTTGTGCTATCGCTGATTGGATTTGATTTTGGAGGAACACAATTACCAGCAGATCGAACCTTCCCGGTGCAGGTTTCTGTACCACCTGCGGGTGCAGCCAAAATGATAGCTGCTCACACAACTGAGACTGCAGGCAGACGTCTCAGCGAGACACTTGAAAACATGAGGGGCCAAATCGGCAATTGGTTCTGCATCACACGTCGGTAATGGGATGTCTAAACCTGAGTTCAGTTGACCTGAAAGCTTAGTGAAAGGTCCTTTTATTGTGACTTGAGCAGGACATATTTTCTCTTTTCCCCTGCTGGTAGGCATTTCTCTCCCTTTGCCTTGATGATTTTCACTTGCACAGATGGTAAAATATTTGATTAAATATTTAAAGTGTTAAGTCTTTCTCTGGTCATTGATTAAAGTCCTCTCTATGTATTAAAGTTACATATTTAGAAGTTTAATGCACAGAAATAATCCTGCTGTTTAACAACATTTTAATGCCTTCAATCATAAAGAAAAAAAAAACAAAAGCTGAAGTTCTTTGATTATTTATTTTCCAAAAACTGGAAAATAAAACTGGAATCAACACGTACAATGTGAATTTTAGCCATCGGACTTTTGGCTGCAGCTTATTCTCTAATAGCATAGTTGAAGTTCATTTTTGGCCAATTTTCCATGAGACATTTTGAATAAAAAAGTAATTTTGATGAAATATGATTTTAAGCTGAGATTTGCTTAATTTTCCCCAATGGAACACCACATCACTTATGAGTTGTTCAAGTCCGACATTCAGCAAGATCAAAATCTGATGACTCTTAAAGCATCTGGTTCTGGTAAATGGTGTAATTTCACTGATTTCTTGCATTTCTTTCTTCTGGCAAGTTGGAATATTGGAATAATTCAGTCTTCAGCCCCATCAGCCAGGACTGAAATCTTACGGGTAAAAAAAAAAAAAAAAGTTTATTATGTGTTTAAAAGAAAACGATGAGCCCACTTTTGGTAGTCAATGAGATTATTAAAGGAAACAAAGTAAAAAAATAAAATATTAAGGACTGGGACTGGAGCTTAATAGAAACAGGACAGAGAAACTGAGGCATGACGAAGCAGGCTGGCTGGTCATGCATCTGGAAATTTGTGTGTCATTAAAAAGAAACACTAAAAGAGCTTTTTAGAATCTGCTGGAAAATCATTGGCTGGACTGTTGAATGGTCCATTGAAATTATTCATGACAATTTTCCATCAATTTAAACAGTGTTTTCAATGTCTTCTATGACCAACAGAATCTAACTGTGGCAAAATCTTGTGTCTGCTGGAGGCATTAAAAAAAAAAACTAAAAATCTTATGTTTGGTTACTACCAAGTTTAGAGGAAGAAGTAATTGGAAAACTTACTTTGGATTGTTGCTGGTTCTGAACTAGTTATAATGTGGACAGCAGTAGAAAAACACACATTTTTTTGTTTGTTTTTTGTCTCAGACTATGCATCATTTTCGCTGTCATCACTACGAATAATTTGATCTCAGGCCAATGTGGGGAAGTGAGATGGCAGTTTCTTGCTTTCTATTTCAGGGTCTCTTCCCTCTGACTCTTGTGTCATGCTGGTTAGCAATGCTATCAGCCTGACAGCAACAGAAGGGAAGTTCATATTCCTGCTGTTGATATTTATTCGTACACTCACATAGTTTTGGCTATCCAGCAGCCGCATATCAAATTACATATAAACTGAAATGTTCCTTTTCCCTCACCGTGTAATCATTGCTCAAGGTAACAAGCTGCTCCACACTTGACGAGATGCTGTGCATGCTGATTTTTTGTACACGGGTTTTGGACCCGGGCCACACAAATCCCAGGAATCTCCCTAACTTCACTGATGCTGTACCTTGGCACAAGTTCTAATGTTGTTTTCCTGCAGCAATATCTTTCTCCATCATGTAGACAAAGGATGGAAATAGAGGAGGAGGGGGGAAAGTAGTGAGTAAGCAGGGCAGAAATGAAAAACGAGAAAAGTTTGTTTGGGAAGGGAATTTAAAGGGAAAAAAGACAAATGGAAGGACGGAGGAAACCTGTTTAGAGCGAACGGGAAGGGTGGGGCGAGAAGAAAGACAAAGAGAGTTGTATAGGAGAGAGAAATAGAGAGAGGCAAAACTGAAAGGAAGACAAGAAAAGACACATGGGAGAAAGAGAGACTCGGTGGAAGGGGAGGATAGAAAGAGAAGGGGGCGGGAGCCGCCGTTAGCAAGGCTGTCAGGTGCTGTCAGGATGATGAATGGGAGGCCGGCACGGGCTGTGAGGGCTCTGATGGGAGCCGCTGAGCTTTACATCACTCTCCTGAGTGTTTGTGAAAGGTTATTAAAGGCGCTTAAATCACTGGGCTCTGACACAGGCCCGCGACCAGCCACCAAACTTCCCCAACTAAAGCCAATGACAGCGTCTCCTGAGTCAAAAGCGGCAAAACCACAACAATAGGAAAGTGGCCGCGCAGGTATGAACATTCATAGCAAGGGGCGAGGAGGTGATGACACTCAGACAGATTGTCTTTTTCCGAAGCATAATGTAGGGTAAATGGGTTCAACTTTAGTCATCCATCATTAGGGTTGGTTCACAGCTTAGTAATAAGGTTACTGTCAAAATTAAAATCAGCTTTGACTTAGCAGGACAGTGATATTTCAACACAGAAATTTAGATGCCTATTTGTAGTTTATTTGTTTGCAAAATCTGAGCAAACATTTCTGATGATTTGAACAACATCTTAAACGCCTCTTTATCTTACATGTTGAACAGTTTGCTCAGGGAAGATTTCTACTGGAGACGGATTAAAATAGTGTTGCTTTACTCACTGATGTCTTCATTTACTTTAAGAAAATAGTAACATATCCCCATGGTGGGCTGCACAGTGGTGTAGTGGTTAGCACTTTCACCTTACAGCTAGAAGATCCCCGGTTCGCCTCCCGGCCTTCCCGGGATCTTTCTGCATGGAATTTGTGTGTTCTCCCTGTGCAAGCGCGGGTTTTCTCTGGGTACTCCCACAGTCCAAAAATATGCTGAGGTTAACTGATTATTTGAAATTGCCCAGAGGTGTGAATGCGAGTGCGATTGTCTGTCCCCGACCCCAACAACAATTAAGCAGTGTGCAGATAATGGATGGACGGATATCCCCATGGCATTTCAGTAGCTTGCATTATGTGGGTGAAAGTGGCATTTAGGAGAGGCAGTGAGGGGGTCCACTTCCCTTTGGCATACATTTAGCATAGTAACAGGTAAGTTCAAGCTACTGTAATTCCAACCATGTTATACACTTTTGTGTAGTTTAATTAACAAAGGACTAGGATCTGAAGAGCACGCAAACCATTTAGCTTCTTTTCTAAATGGTCTGAGTGCAACAATCAGATCCATCGATTTCAAAGGGAAGGACTTACATGCACAAATATGCACATGACGCTGGCCTGGCTGTAAAAATATAAAACAGAGCAGCTTGGGAGTGTGGCTTCATTCTCTGCTAATTACAACATTACTCCACTTTATTGAGCAGACATCTACACTACCGTTCAAAAGTTTGAGGCCACTTAGAAATGTCCTTATTTTTGAAATGAAAGCATTTTTTTCAATGAAGAGCACTTTGATAAAAAAGAGCAAATGCACTCGTATGATTCCAGGTTGCTTTAGGAGTTGAACTCTTGACCTCACAGTTTTGATGCAGTCCCTGTCAGTACTATAGACTATAGACTACCTCCCCCTCCCTCTCAGAAATGTAGCCTACCGCATCCAATTAACTGAGAGGCAGGTTTGAGAAGAAGACAAACACAGCTTTGCTCGATGTATTTTGTCTCTTGCATGTCAGCTAATGGAGCTGTGCTTGCAGCTTGGTTGCACAGCATCGCATCGAAACTTCCCATTCGATGCTCTTCCTCTCCGCTGGGACTCGGATCAAAATCAGAAATCTCTCTTTCAAGCAAGTCTCGCTCACAGTTCAAGTGCAATCACTGAACTTTGCTTTGTTAAATGGAGACTTAGCCCCATACAATCATGTAATACTTGACTGAAATTTTGCTTCAGGAAAAAGCGACCCTGGAGCTTAGAGGAATTCAGTATTGCTCGAGTGTTGCACTTGAGCAGTCATGTTTACCTGCTGAATCACCCTCTACTCACTACATTACCCGACTGCCAAACATCAAACCAAATTTGCCATGATAGCATGTAGGCATTTTTGCACATTCAGCGTGGCTCAAATAGCGGCGGCCTTCACAAAACAATACTTGAGTATTTAATCATGCAAACGGTAAGCACATTTCACCTTGAAATTCTGGATAATTATTCCAAATTGTGGGTGGAAACACATCATACATAATTTAGATCTTAAATTCCAAGATGAAATGAGAGGTCAACTCACAAAATAAATATAGTCTTTTTTACCCACCTCTCACACAATTGTTTTTACAGTGGTGTTGAGTCAGACTGTGTTTTTTTTTCTCAGAATATGGATTTTTATGTCAGGATTGGTGTTGGGGCAGAGGCAGTGTAAGAGAGGAGAGTTTGGCTGTCCCATAGAGCCGGTCCATGCAAGCTGGAGGCCATTTCATGGTCTCTGATCCTCATTTGTCATTCAGGAGCGTTAAATACTCGTAGGCAAATACCCGCTGACACAAGAGGACGAAGCAATCGAAAGCAATTAGGCGGCTTTTTCTATGAAAATCTGCAAACAATTGCAGCGGTGGAAAACTGTGGAGCTTAGTGAATTTGTCCAAGCCTCGGGAACTATTTCAAAGGTAAAGTTGACATTGCAACTCAACAGGAGTCACTCAGACCATCTGAAAAGTCCCTTTGCCAAAGTCTGAAACATATAGGAATGGCAACAATTCATGTCTCTGCAGGAAAAGAAAAATTATGCATCTTCTATCCTGTGAAGAGTTTTATTGAGGGCAAGCGCTATTTTTCTGCCTCTCTTGACAATCTCCTCATACACTGTAAAGCTGCATACATCTACATCTGGGAGCTGGCTTTTTATTACTTTAAAGTGCCTCCATTGGGCTGCATTAAATGAGGAAATTGATTTATTCTGGAACAATCAACACAGGGCATAGAGCATTATCTCCTTCAGGTGGTGTATTGAGGCATACCAATCAATGTCTTGTTATATACAAAAGATCCCCTACAAAACTTATTGTGACTCAAATTTTACATTTAGCAGCTTATCTTCCACAGAGTAAATACAGTATGTAAAGTAACAGACTAAGATTGTTTAACACCCAATAAAATGCTTGATAGGAATCAGCAGCACGCCTGTAAAGCAGCCCTTAATGAGCAAAACTGATTAGCTGTGAACAATGAGCTGTTTTAATACTCACACTGAGCCTTTCTCCTGCTTTGCCATCGAGGGATGACTCTTTGTGTAACAAGTTGTACTGGGAAATCCTCCTGCTGTCTTTCTCCAAGTGTGTGAACATATCGTGTTGGTAGTAGTCCATGATTGACAAGGATTTCTCCACACTTCTTCTCTTGAGGGTCTCTTCATTCTGCTCCACTGTAGGCAGAGGGATTTGTTTAAGCCAAAAAATATATAGAAAGAAATGAAACGGTGTGCTTTGACTTGGAGAAAGCTAATTTCGGAAACAATAATCCAAAGGACACATTCCTACCACTTCAGTAAATGCATGGTTGCAAGATAGAAATTCCTCTTTATTGACTGAGATTGACATTTAGGTTGCAAACATTATTTTGATGGGTTAAGTTGACATACTAATGTTGATTATTGCGTCAACTTAAAAATGTGTGTCATTTAAACTCAATTTTCCAAGTTAGTTCATTTAAAATTAAATTGTTTTTGAAGTATCTAATGAAATTGGCTTTGAAACAAAATTTTAAAGTCTCCTATCCAATCTTGGCATGCCTGTACATGCATTTAAAATTGAAAAATACCCCTGATTATAAGGTTATGCCTTGGGTTGAACATAATTTCATTAGAAGTTGTCATAACTAAAAAAGATTGACGCAAACAGTTGCATTTTTTTGAGCTTTAACTTTATTTATAGAGTATAGTTCCACTGTCTATAAAATGAACGACTAAGGGAGTTTCATATATCACTTCTTGCCTAAAATTATCAACCAGACCTGAGTGACTTTTCTTAGTTCTGTTGATCAGGGTCCTCTGCGGCGAGCCCAAAGTGCTTCCGGTTCCTTCGTGTTCAGTCTCGGTGTCGCTGCTGCTGCCTGAGTACGTGCACACTCGCAAAGCTCTTTCCTATTCACAGGCAAAGAGGCAGAGTCATTTTAAAAACCCAGACAAGAAGACAAGTCCTATTATCCAGCCTGTGGTGTGGAAAATAGAGAATGAAGAATGCCACAAGAAAACCATTAAAAATCTAAAATCTTGAGCTTTGTTCAAAATTCAATGGGACAGTGCTTCTCTGCCTTCTTGTTGTTAGCAGAATAATTTAAAAGAAAGAAAGAAAAAACTTGAAAGAATAACCTTACTTTTGCAAAGTAGAGCTACAGTTTTTCAGACTTTAGTTTTTTGGAAGTCAATGGAGATTTGTTGAAAGTCTTACAGAACCATTTTGCTCAGTTAGAAATGTAGTGAAGCATTTGAATATGGGATCCAAATACCTTAAATTGTGGAAACATGGGAGGGTTTATCTTTTTGCCTTGGTTTCTTTTAACTTTCTAAGTCCCACGAATATGTTAATTTTTCATGACTTACACCGGGCATATCGTGGTCCTTTGTTTTCATCTTCTCCTTGTCCTCAGTGGAACCTGAGATGTTGCTGTGTGGGGTACAAAGACTCAACCTCTTTGTAATGATTGCATCTAAAAGCCAAAAGACATAAAAAAGGAGAAGGGAGTCAGGACGTGTGCAGTAAATTACAGAAAGACCTTGTGATAGACCACATGACCGCCTTATGTAAAGTACAGATGGGTAACAAATTCAAGGAAAACATCCTTGACCCCTACAGTGAAGGATCTGGTGGCTCTGCTATATTGTGAAGGGCATATTGCTTGCAGGAATTGGGCCCATTTGTCCACTCAGAGGTAAAGATCATTGCAAATCATTTAAATGAAATGTTTCTATCCTGATGGAGTGACTGGATAGAGTGGCTGTTTCAGGATAACAGTGCCCCCATCCATATGCTGTGGCCTTTATAGTCACCAGATTTCAACCCAATTGAACACCGATAGAAGATTTTGTACCATGATATTAGGCAGCACTCTCCACTACCATCATCAACACGATAATAGGGGAAAATTGCTTGGAAGTATGGTGTTCCACCCCTTCAGTCCTAAAGACTAGAAGTGAGGATGTTCTGGTGTCACATGGTTAATTTTTCCTTCAGTTAGTCTGTATATAGGCAATGGGAAGTGAAAATTTTCTTTCAGTGTTTCCTTCATCCAGCAGACTAACGAAACACAGGATGCATCTCGCACGTCCATTCAACCAAAACCCATCTAGCCAGCTACACATCCATTTTTCTGCATGCATGAATGAAGTCGCACAATATCAGTTCTATCAGACATTAATGGTGTCCACCCTGTGATTGTTCTATGCGTGACTCCCAGCAGCCCACATATAACAGCTCTCAGCTGTCGCGCGACGGCGTCCTGCTTTATTATCATTCTACCTACTGCTGTCTCGGATGGGCGCCAGCTTAATTGTCTCCCATTCAGAAATCTCTCATTTGAAAGAGATTCAGCTGCATTACAATAACAGGCTTCTGTCTCCGTCTGCAAAATCTGCCTCCAGATTATTAAAGCACTTTCACCTTCCTCCCGTCACCTGTTAGGAAGCAAACAATGCGACAGACACTATTTCTTTTCAGACATGCTTTAGTTTTTTGATTTTGCATAATGATGATAGAAAGGACAGAGGGGTAAAACACATGATAAAGATGCAGAGCATACTTTTAGGCTCTCCTAATCAACTTGTTCCATGGGGGAGGCTCAACAGGAGCATTCACACTGACAGTTGTGACTCGAATTGCTGCCTCTGCAGTGCCACCGCAGCACTGAGGTGAAATAGATGCAGCCTAATGTCCTGTAAGCATAAATCTCCGGGTGTGATCACTCATCCCTATGTGTTATTGTAGCTTTAATCAGCCAACTCATTGCATCCTACCCACCACCATTCTGTTGTGCATCACGGCTGACGCCGAGGCAGAAGGTGCTTTATGATCTATGGCTGTGTTGACAATGCTTATCTAATTGCATTTGTTAGTTTTCCTCAGGGCCTGGGAGTGTACGGGTTTGTACAATCTCAGCTGAGTATCAGATGTCAGGCTTGATGCATTAGCCTCAGAATTAGCTGAACAAACAAGGTTCTTCTTTTAATCAGAGTTTAATAAACCAAACAACTTCCTCTTGTCTGCTTGTCTGGAGCACTTGGGCACCCAGGATTAAAATGTGTTAACATAAAGTACAGTGACAATCCATATTTCACTTACTGCCGAAAGGTAAACAAAGTGTCTAAGACTTTTAAGCCTTGGCTTTTTGCCGTATAGCATGGTAATAGTCATTTATTTTCTTCTTTGGCCTTGATCAACAATACCAATTAGAAACAAGAGCATGTTTTTTTCTACATCAATGCAGAGCCACAACTGGCTAGTAATGACGATCTTTAAAGTAGCTTAGAAGAAAGCTGACAGTACAAATCTTGATTGAATGTTAGGATATACTATCACTTCACAAAGCCAAGAATCCATTTTCTGAGACATAAACCCCTGGTGATCTCTGAAGAACATTTTACAACTATAACAGCCATCTCAGCAGCATGATGTGGCACTTTGGTTTAGTTTATGCAGCTGTATGGTTTGTGAATGTGATAATATGTGAATACATAAGCTTGGACTACTACAGCCATTGCAGAGGACTTGTTTTTTTATCGTGCATTGTCACTCTATACTCACTAGAGCTGCAATGATGAACTGAATAGTAAATGAATATTCAACTGTTAATTCAATCACCAACTTATTTAGATAAATGATTCATCTGTTTAAGTAATGTTTTTAATGACAAAAAGTCTAAATTCTCTGATTCTAGATTGCTCAACTTGAAAATTTTCTGTTTCCTGTACTCCACTGCCATAATAAGCAGAATATCTTTGGGTTGTGAACAAAACAAGACATTTGAGGAAGTCATATTTGGCTTTTGGAAGCGCTAATTGACATTTTTTCACAAATTTCTTCTTCTGATAATGGAAAACACATGTACTTAGTGGTTACTCAAATGTAAAAATATTCCATGATAGGCACAACCAAAGGTAACTAACCTTTTGCAGCAGTGGAAGCTTTATTTATCGCTGAGCTATTATGAAGTCTACATTGTCTACCATAGAATATATATAGATGATGGATATAGTGACTATGCTGTCACAAATTGTTTTGTTTATTTGTTGATCTGACTGAGAATTCGAGGCCCAATGTGGTAGCAATTTGTCGCAAGGTAGCACGACCCTAAAGCATCACCTGAGCATGGCAGCTATAGTTCAGGTGTTAGCTAGTCCATCCCCCAGCTTGTCTACTTGCTGAAGTATCCTTGGGCAAGACATTGAACCCAAAGTTGCTTTCAGTTGCAGGCAAGTACCCTGCAGGATGGCGTGGTGATGTAGTAAAGTGCTATGTACATGCAGACCATTTATTATTTTAGTCTTCTTTATCATCCATTTTATTGTAAATGGGATCCTAATTTTTAAAACAAACACCATGCAGGAGTGAAGGAGACACTAAAGTAGCAATTGAAACCACAAACTTATTGGGAAAATGTTTACTGAAGTAACAGATTAAATGAGAAGTAGGGTAATTTTCTCATAGACTTGTATACAATATGACTCTTTTTTTTTTTTTTTTTTGCAATCAGAAAGTTGCCCCCCACTGGCACTTAGTAAGAATGCAGGTCTAAGATGCAATGCCTTCACTTTTGCAGACCTGGAGACTACATTCATTCTTTATACATAGTCGATGTTCTCTAGTACTTGCAGCCATGCTAATATCATCACTCCAGCATGCATGCAAAAACAATGCAATCATGCCGATGTTTAGCAGTTCACATGTTCACCGTCTTGGAACTAGGGTGCTGGTATGCCAACTACCCTCCTTCGCATTAAACACAAAGTTTAGCAGGTAGCACGTCTCTTGGGGGAAGTTTTTAGTATGAAAAAGTTGTTGACTTACCTGAGGATGCTAATTTGGGCAGGCGGCTCTGGGTGTCCTGGGTGTTGCTGGTGCAGGTCACAGCGGGGTCGGACAGGGAGTGACCCATGCCGGTAGGGGCATGCAGGCGGGTTTTTGGAGGGGAAGGCACTTTCACTTCAGGTTGTGAGGGGTCAGGGTAAGAAGAGGAAGACTCCCGCTCGAGCTCAGAGGAGCCGGCGGTCACCCCATCGGGGCTGGATTCAGATTTAGGGATGTGGCGACCGCTGGCCCGGGTGACAGAATCAGGGAGAGGGAAGGTGCCGATGCCACTGTCCAGGGTTCTCATCTGACAGCCGGAGCCTAGATTGACAGGGAGAGGATTGTGACGTCTGGGAGAAGCAGGACACAACAACAAAGGAAAAGAAAGGAGGATTCGGATTTACATGCAGCGGAAGGGGTTGTGAGTAAACAGGGAATCTGTAGCAGGTCCAATAACAAGTAGGACAGGAGAGAAAATAAAGCATATAATAAAGTTTTGAGTCAGTAACATGCAACCTAAATCTTCCAATCAGACACTCTTGTAGTTATTACAGTAGGTACAGATGAACAATTCTAATATAGTATACAATGCATAAGAAAGCACCTGCTGCCAGCAATTCTGAACTAAATACGCAATTGAGCTGAATGTTCCTCGGATGCATCAGAGTGCATGCTGGGTTGTAATCAGGAGGAATGACAGCGAGTAGGAACAGATGGATGCTGTTTAGAAACCACAGTTTGCAGAGCCTTGACTCAGGCTGGAACAGATGGATGGCCATTCAGCACAGCTCAGGTCCTTGTAACTGTGAACGCTAATGGCCAACAGTCACATCGGCTATGCTAATTATTTGTGGTTCGCAACTTTTTGCCGAGCTAGAATTTGTAAAAAGTAAAAAACAAAAAGGCTCAGAATGTATTGTCTTTCTTCAATTTTTTTCTGTACAGCTGTGGGCAGGCTAAAACTTGATTCCATTAAAATTACAGCACATGTTCAACTGTTGGCCTTGGAGATGATGAATCCTCTGTAGCCATCAGCTCTGTCTCTCAAAATACTAGTCAGTAAAAACTCTCAAAGCACAATAGCACTGTGTTTTTTTTCCTCCTCTATTTTGCAGGCATGGGTCGATATTGACAGGCTCTGTGTCTCAACTGTATAGCCTATAGCTTTGTCTACATACTGCTGTGCGTCACAGTTAAGTTTAAAAACTGCTGGCAAGTAGAAGAAGGGGCAAATTGTCAAAAATCAGCTAAAAACATCCACTCTTGGGTCTAAAACTACAGATCCATTTTGTCTTTCTGAATTACTAACAACTGCATTCTTCTCTTCTTGTCAAAGCATTGTCAATAAATGCACAAATTAGGGGATTTAAGGAAGTAATTTTTCTGTGTTTCAGGGAATTCAAGTGTCCTTGAAGGGGGAAAACACTGTTTATGTATGCTTTTAGTTTTCACTTGACTTATTTCTGACATTCAACAACATACCGCACATACGAAACCTGTGAAAATGAATCTTCAGTATTTGGATGTACGAATACACCATGTTCTGTGCACAGATGGCCTGTTATTTGTACATACCTCTGCTGTGAGGCACTTCAAGACAGTTACATGTACTGGAATGAAAAGTCAAACCCTGATCTAATAGCATGCTGTAATGGACAAGCACACAAATAATGCACACATGAATGTTTACTTGTGTGTGTGAAAAAGAGAATGGCAGAGAGAGCCATACATTACACAGCTGTATAATTGAATGCCAAGCCTGACAGTTCAAAATGCCTTCTATAGCCAAACTATAACAAGGTCCCCAGTAATTCTACCCACAGGCAACAACAACAACTGAACATGATCTAGTTTTTCATGAGCCCCCTATCACTTCTGTATACAACCTGCAGGGTTTGAGGAGAGAAAGCTGGTTTGTTGGTACCTCCACTATGTGAAATTGGTTTTATGCAATGAAGAGGTGTCAGAGGGAAAAGAAAGAGCCATCACGAACTACAATAACCTAATCTAGGAGATGTTTCTGTGCCAACAATCAGACGAAAATGGCACGGCAATTGACACAAATTACAAAGTCCACAATAGGGTTATTAGAGCAAAGATCAGACAGTACAATCTACTACATAATGTTGAAATAATGATTTTTCCAGCTAAAGAATGGAGTTTTTTAATGTATCATTTCAGCTATTTTGAAGCCAGTGTGGCTTTTGGAAAAGCTAACTTTTTGACTTTTTCGTGGTCAGAAGTGACAGACAACATTTATAAAGCATTCAGTTCAGTTTTCAGACATCATTATTCCTATAGATAAGAATGTACATGTGAAAGGATGAGAAAATAGCAGAAAAGCACCCGCTGTTGCCTGCTTTCAGCACCATGGAGAGTTCCAAGGTCTGGTTTTCTGTTTCATGTTGCAGCAGTCGACATCAAGTAAGTTAGCTTTATTTCTGATCTTAGAGTTACTGCATTGCCACATTAGTGTGGGGATGGCAAAACAGCTTGCACACTGGTATCTTTACTAAAGTGAATCAGAGATTAATCCCCCACATGCATGAATCATACATCAATAAAAGCTTAATTATATGCATGACACATGATGATGCAGATCCAGAAAAATGCATGGCAAAAATAAAACAAACAAAAACAACCCGACAAACTTTTTCAGGGGGGCTCATGCCTTATTTAAAGGAGCCAAGCCCCTAATGACTCCTCTGTAGCACCCCCTCTAAAAAAAACAAACAAACAAACAAAAAAAAAACAGAGTATAGGCTAAAAAGCAAGAAACATCAGCACCAGGTGAAGTAATCTTTGAATTACAGGTATTGATCAACAGTGCCATCAAACCCCTGCAGATGTATTAGGGTCATTTTGTGCTCTCGGTAAGTGAAAATGTTATTTATTGTCCCTCTACGAGCAAAAATGTGCCTTAAGGGAAGTTCTTCTAATATACAATAACTGACCAGTGTAGAGTGAACTTTAGAGCCCACATTCATAACATGAGCATGGATTTCGCACAAGCTGCTTGCATCATAAACTGCCTGGATGTAAACTATTTATATGATAGATGTGTTTACCTGGCATTAAGCCTGTGAATGCTGCACTTTCAAAAGACGTGACATTATAGCAGTGCTGAGGAGCAATGAGCAGCCACAGTCGGAACCTTTATGAAATATTTAATTCATAGTGTCTGGAAGTGCTTAGCTGGCAGGATATAAAGAAGGCAGCCTGTTCATCAGACTACAGAAACAATTAACCATTTTATTTTTGGCGCCACAGCTCTAGTGAACTCTGATGAGTTCTTTTACGCATTCAAGTTGCCCAAGCCAAAAGTATCTTGTGAAATGATTTGATTAGCTATTTTAAAGCCAAATCGTCACTTAAGAGCCAATCTCTGACTGATTACTTCCATCAACACTCAGGCTTAACAAACACAATTAGTTTGGAGAAATACAGCATGTGTATATTTTGGATATAAAGTGTTTCTACAATGATGCAAGTCCAAAGTACAAAAATCAACATTTACATGCAGCTAGATATAATAACCCCAACAATATCAAGCTGAATTACCTCGAACAAGGAAAAAAAACTACTTTGTCTGCTTTTAAACCTGCAATAGCTGTGTTGTTTTGGCCACTTGTAAACAATCTGCCAACACAACATGGAAATATTGTTACCTTTTGGAGGAATGTAGCAAACTTGAGAGCCTGTTTTCAAGTAGAAGCATTCAATAATTGAATTTTGTTTCAGTTTAGCTAAGTTTTGGTCTCCACCGTTTCCTGAGGGAAACATCTAGCTCTTTTGCAGCTCCACTTCTGTTTGTCTGCTATTTGTTGCTGGGCATTTTTTTTTTTTTTTTTTTTTTTTTTTAAATACCACTGTAGTGAAATATCACACAAAACATACTGTGAAAAATAAAAAAAATATGTTCCCTGCAGTGCAACTGTGAATCCATTAGTTACTCAGCTGTGACTAGAAACTATGGCAAAAATTCAAGGAATGCTCTGATGAACTGCAGGCTGTGTTTACACAGAGCACATAGGAGACGGGCACGAAAACAAATTAAAAATGTAAGTAGTAAAATATTTATAGTTTACAGTCTCCTTTTTTCAAGATTTGTTAACACCTCTGGGCAAATGTTGCACTGGCTGATTCCAGGTTTGTTCAGTTTTTGTAAAACAAGCAATCAAAGAAATGAATTTGTTTATTATTAATAGTGTTTTAACTTAGTCATAATGTACAGAAGATGTTTTTGAGTTCTCTTTACTTCTAGCTCTGGTTTTGCTGTTCCCATAAAGGTGCAGAACTTCATATGGCAGTGAGAAATGAACCAACAGTAGCAAAACAACATCCAGAAACTGACTTAAATGTTAATAGCTTTAAACTGTCAATTAACTATAAACAAACTTCTTGTGTGAATATTACATTTATATTATACTCATATCTATCCATTTATTATCTATACATCGCTTAATTTTCTATAAAAAATATGGGATTACAACCTTTGAGGTGGATCACTGAAACTGTCTCGAAAACCTCACTGAGTGGCAGCTGAGTGACAATCACACTGCACTGCACATCCAGTAAACAGCAGCTCAACACTCTCTTGCCCTGAATTACAGTCTGCAATGTAAGTTTGTTGTCATGCTGTAATAACAATCATCATCCCATCTCGCAAGCATTCGATGCATCTGTTTTTTCCACCCCCCTTGTTCGCTACTCAGGCGTTGTGTAAAATATCACCCGGTTGCACATCAATCACCTGGCTAGATTGTCAACATGTTGTTTGCAGCCGCTGCTATTTCCCCACAGTAATGGTAAGTCTGGCACAGTGTGGAGAAATCAGTTGCCAAAGGAATTGAGTTGTCAGTCACATCAGGAAATCACAACTGTAAAATGCGTTAATGCTCTGTTTTCGTGAACTGAATGAAAACTGAACGGGGTGAGGTAAGAACAGGGCAATACGAACTTTTGGTACAGAGAATAAATTTAATTTAGTATATAGGAATATAAAGTTTTTCGAGCTTAAAAATTGAAATCTCCAAACACAATAGCACACAATTATTCAATTCAGCTACTTTTGGTGAAGCATCCTTAAAGGGCTGAAAGTAATCTATAATCTTACCTATCATGTGGTCTTGACAAGCTGTGTCTGGGATGTGTCCATCTTCATTTTCAGCCCTAAGACTGATCTTCTGTGTCATAATAAGAGTCTAGAATAAGAGCAAATAGTGCAAGTTAGTGACGCAAACTTCAAAAAGCTGGTAAAATATTACACAATAGATAAAACATAGCATAACACACCACACAGTTGAGTGTCTTATAGGATGCAAATGTACCTGTGCTTGTGTAAAGACTTACATTATATAACATATATCCATTCTAAAAGCTTTCTTTGAGGCAATTTGCAAAAGAAAAGTGACATCAAAAAGGATCAGTTAAAGTACCTCTGCAGATTCATGTATTTTATGACTTTGCAGATGCGTAGACAAGCTCACGGCATTATGAAATGTGTTAAAGTTTTGTTCCGAAAAGAAGTAAGGTAATTGTCGTACTTTGGTGCCTGACTTTAATTGGGTTATTTTAAAGGAAAAACGGTTTGGGGGTTGGTGTAAGAGGAGCTTGTAGGTCATAAAGTGTGGCTCTTTTGTTGTATTTCTGTGGGGAGAAGATAGAGGGAAAGCTCAGAGGATGGTATTAAATGGCCCTTTTGTCAAATTGAGTGCCTGCGATAAGGGGCTCCTCCATGTTATCAAAATTCCACATCATCTGGATTAAATTTCCTACATTATGCAGTGAGACTGTCATTCTCTCCCTCAGTTCAGACTACTCCTTTTACCTTCTTTTATATTGCTGTCTCGCTTTTTCCAGGCTCTGCCTCTCCATCATCTTTTAGTATTTTGACTGACAGACAATAAAGGATAAACCCACAAGGTCACAATTTTAGCATTTTTCTAGCAAAAAAATGCACCAATATGATTTGAAGAATCAAACTGCTGCCTAATTTAAGTGTGTATTATATTCACTGTATGAAATATAACTTTAAAAAACCCTTCAGCCTTGTTGAAACAACAACTACATCAACCTGCGTTGATGATAAAGAAGTAGGCGATGAATTGTAGGCTGAGTCAGTACACGATGTGAATCAATAGCGAGCCTTCAGGGGATATGATGCTGAAGAGGCGGCGGGGTTGTGGATGTCTTTGTGAGCATGTACGTACTGTACAAGTGTGAAATCCAGTGGGAATTTGCATGTATTTGTCAAACGCAGTCTGAGACAAACAAGCCGAGCTCGACACAGTCACCACTGTAATGAAGTCTGCGGAGTTCTTACCGCAGTATCTGGACAGATCTCCATATCGCCCTTCATTTCGCCGTGTTTCTTGGGTGTGGAGATCCCAGGCGGCGATGCAGTCACAGAGTTGCCCTTCATCGCAGTCCTGTGAGGAAATAAGATTTGATCTGTTTTCATGTCTCTGTGTTGAGTACCTCCTTTATCAGCTCGCCAGGTAGAAAGCGAGACTGCTGATAAATTGCATTGACTTGCTCTTTCGCTTCATGGACACGCATGCAAGCATACGTGTACATGCACACAAACACGCACAGGAATGTCATCAAATGTTTCACAGCTTCCATGAAATGGTCCCTCACAGGTGACGGTTTGAAGGATGAAAAATATGTCAGCTGGGACTTGAAGTGGAAAATCAGTGGAGCGCAATGTATGACATGTGGAGCTTTCCTGGCTGATACATACTTTACGTTTAGCGTGTTGACTATCTGTCTGATCTGAGAACTGTTTATGTTCACTGGAGCAGAGTCACAACTCAGACAGCTGCTGTTTGTGCTGTTTATTCTTCAGTTTGTGTGAACATGCAAGCGTAATGCAGTGATGGCTCATGTTTAATTAAACAGGGCAAGCAATTTGTTTTAAAGTGTCGATTCACTTGACAAAAAGACAGCGTCAGGAAGTAATCAACATAGCATCCGATCAATTACAGATAAATCATACTTGATTGAAGATTTTGCTTTACTCACCTGCTAAGAAGCTCTTTCACGAACTGGTCTTTGCCAATAAAAGCTGTTGTACACTGGATCTGACTGGCAATCTGACCCATCTGATTGTTGCAGTGGTCCATGATGGAGCTCAGCTTGTTGTTCATCTCCGACAGATTCTGCACCTCCTGACTGTCTTTCTGCTGGTTATCATTTTTCTTCTTCTCCTTCTTTTTGTCAGACTTCATCTGTTTGCCTCCAAGCACAGATCCGATCTTCAACTCTTTCTTCTCCTCTTTTCCCTTGGGGGAGTCAGTTTTTTTACCACTCAGAGCTGGAAGTTTGCTCTTACGGAGGCCGAACCAATTCGCCAGTGAGGGGCCTGTTTTCTGTTTGGCCTCGGTGGCAGCAACCTTCTCCTGTTCTTGACATTTCTGCACATTTTCCTCAATTCCCATCATGACTTTTTCTTCAATTGTGCAGCCTGTTGGGCTGGCTTTTTTCTCCTCCGTATCTGCAGATTTGTTTGGGGAATCCGTCTGGGTTTTGACTTCCCTGCTAAAGTCTGGCTCTGTGGTGGTGGTTGCTATGCCTTCTGTCTCCCTCAATGGGTTCTCCACGCTATAGACACAATGGGAGGCAGGCTGAAACTGAGGGTGAGAGCCAACTTTTGCTGGCTTACGGATGTTGTTTAAACCAATCCGATCACTGATGGGTAAGCTACGAACCACTTTTTGGGAAGAGGGTGAGGTGACTGCGTCCCCCTTCACTGTCCCCTGTGACCCCTCACCTTTGGGGTCTGATTTAAAAGTCCTCTCAGGGAGAATGCTGTGACTATTTGACCCTGTCATGCCTCCGTAGTGGCTCAGCCTAGTCCTAGGTGAATGGACTGGACTCTCGACCAAAACAACACTAGGTGCCTCCAAGGAACTCTGCCTTGTCAGAGAGTTCCCCCTCTCACCTGAGTTTGTGATGATCTGAGTTCTGATTTTTCCTGGTCCATCTAGAACATTGATGTTGGGTTTCTCAATATAGTTGGTGCTGAAACTCTGGCTGCGGGCTTTGGCCCCATTCATCCCCAAGGCCGGCTTCAGATGAGGTTTGGTAGTAACAGATATGGATCTACCAAAAAGTTGACTACTCCTTTTCCCCTTATCGCAAGCCTCCCCCTCCTCTGGCAGCACAGAAACGTGTAATTCCTCCTCCAGTAACCTACACTGGCCTTCACCTTTCCCCTTTATAGCAGACGTCTTGGATGAATCAGTAGTGTACACCGACTGCAGGCCGTCACACTGGGTAGAAGCATTTGAAGTGACAGTCTCCTTGGAGACTGAGTTGATATGATCTTTCTCTTGTTTGCCTGGTACAGAGGCACTACTTTTATGGCTAGGGGGAGATTTTAAAAATGCTTTAAACCCCATTGGGATGCGAGTCTTTGAGGTTTTTTCCACTGGGTTAGGGGACATAACAACTGAGCTAGGTGGGCTGATGACAGCTTTACCAGTTTGTGGCTCTGCCTGACCTTGACGGGTGTCCTGAAGTGATATAGGTAAACTAATAGAGGTCTTTTGCACTGACTGATGGACATTTTCATGAGCAGATCCCCTCTTATTTGCAAATGAGTTCTGAAGTGAGGACCCTTTGAGGGCACTGTAGGGAGGAGGGACATTCTTTGAGCTTTTAGGTGCATTTTCAGGTTCTCGAGCACACCCTGAGTTTGCAGAAGGGAGGTAGTCTTTCGTGGTCATCCGCTTGGAAGTGCCTTTAGAAGGTGTCTGAGTCATGGCAGGGGACTTTTGAAGGTGCTGACTGGTTTTGTCGACCAGTTTCTGAGGTGCAAGTGCAGTCCCGTAGCTTGCATCTAAGTCTAAACAGTCTTTATCCTTGATGGGTAGTGTACTTTGCATATTTGGTAAAAGTGAGGTGTGGTAACTTGGGGGAGGGCCCCTCACAGTGGTTGGTGTGGATGGGTGAGCCACCCCTGTTTTATGTGCTTGAGGCGACCCTTCGTAATTTGGTCTGATCAGTAAGGAGGTGGTGCGGCCTGGGGGAGGGGGAGGAGAGGGGGACCTGAGTTTATTTTTGCTGGTTTCACAGTGTTTGTCTCTGGTTGGCTGTTCACCATTGTCAGCATACTCCAGGTGCCTCCTTGAGAGGTGAGGGGAATTGGAAGAGGAACTCTTACTCCATTCGGCCCTGCTGGGGAGCTTAGAGTTTACTGCCTTTGGACTCTGTGAGCAGTTTCCGGGTGTTTTGATGAATCTGGACATTTTGACTGTAGGAGAAGAGGGGGATTTCTCCTGACCAGAGGGTCCTGAGTTTCCACTGTTACTTGGTTCTGTGTTGGAGCCCTTCGATAATCTCAGCGGGGATCCTGAAGGTTTATTACGACCAGGTATCTTTGAACCATTAGACTTAGAACCTGCAGAATCATTCATGGGAGGGATGGAATGGCCTTTATTAGCTCGGTTGGTTGGTGGTTTGATCAGTTTTCTTTGTGGAGTCAATTGCATTGACAGCCTCTCTGCACTTCCCTCCCTGCTACTGCTTGCTTTGCTGGTCCTAATCTGATATTCAGAGGGCTTCTCTGGAGATTCAAGAACAGTGTAGTTTCTTGCATTTGCAGACTTTTGCCTTGTTGGCCTTTCATGGGGCACCAGTTCGGTGTAATCAGGAACTACTTTTCTGCTTTGAATGTCCTGTCGAGGCCCAGCACCTGCTGCAAGCTTCTGAGCACAAAGTTCAATCGGCTCTCCTTCTGCATCAAATATCGCCAATATGCTCTCCTCAGATTGGGTGCACTTGGTTCCTTTGGGCTCCTTTACTAGACTGAAAGGTCTGGGCCTTCCATCTGCAGACTGGGTGCGTCCCTGGTCTCTTCGTAAGCACTGTTGTGTGAGCAGTTTGGCAGCGTCCCTTGACAGCCTCTTGGAGTCCCGCTCTGCTTGCTCTGGCAGCTGACTAAAGGCTGACATTCGGATGCCACTAGACTCAGAGTTCAGTTCCTCTGGATCATCCACATCGGATAGATGATTTGGACCCTCTGGATCAGGAGGGTTGAAGTGCAGCTTGGATGGTTTAGTAAAAGCTGATGGCCGTCCTCCCTCAGGGAGAAAACTGTTAATGAAACTCATGAGCTTTTCAGGACGTTCTTTTGAGTCATATCCAGGAGATGGTTTTGTAGCTACAGGGGCTGAGGTACCATCACCTCCACCTCCACTGTCCGGCGTCCCCTCCCAGCTACACAAACTGTCTGAGATGCTGTGGGAGAGCTTCTTACAGTGAAACCAACTGTCCTTGGTGGGGATGTTATCTCTACAACTGGATTGTGCCAATTCATCATCTGCATCATCAGAATCATAAGAGAACTGCTTGCTCCGTGCAGCTGAAGCTCTGCTAACATGCATCGGCTTGGATACTCCCTTACTGCTATTCTTGATACCCAGGGAGTAGATGCCCTCATTGGAGTTCATACAATCTTTGTAGCCTGACTTGGAGACCTTGGACGAACAAGAAGAGCTCCTGTGTTTCCTCCTCTGGAGCTTTCTCAGTCCCTCCAGTATGTGGCTCTCCTTGCGTCTTGTGGGCTGCTGCTCCTCTGGGGGTGCACAGATATTACTTGGGGCTGATGAACCCAAATTCAGCCTCTTCTCCCAGGTCAGCGATGACTACAGGGAGAAAAGACAGAGAAAATGGTCAATCTCGATTTTACAAAATTATGAGCGCACATATTTTAAATAGATGTTATTTTTGACCCTCTGAACCTCAGTCATTTTCTAGGCATTTTTTGTCCCTATCACACTTTGGGGTTTATTTTTTTTTTCTCACTGCAATATAAAGTCCTGTGCCTCTATGAAAACAGCACAACCTTGAGTAGAAGTAGAGAGAACTGTCTTCTGTGTCATATAACAAAATTATGATATTATGTAACGAACTGATAAAATCTGGAATCAAGATGTATAGCATTTTTTCAATTGCCCTCAGCAGCTAACTGTTGTGGGAAAAAGTGGTGACTCTACACACTATAGATATTTACCTACTTAGATTTCTTATTTTACTGTTTCCATATTTGTCTCCTATCAGCTCTGTGTAAACACAGCTTGCAGTTTAGCCCCAGTTCAGCTGAAAAGTCCCTGAAATTTGTTTCCTGACGGTTAGACATAGCAGAGTAATGGATACTTTTACGGTTGCACTGGAAAATGCAGAACTGTTTAGAGAAATGGTGTATTTTACGCAGAGTTGTTAAATAAGATACATAGAATTTGAATGAATTAATTATTTTTGATTGACCATTACCCTTATAAGCTTAGATATTACTGTTTAAAAGTTGAAAATCTGATGGCTATTTCTGTTTTTACCATCTCTGGCTCTGATAGAGTTGTGTTCGAGCTTTATTGACCAAATATATCTTTCTGAATATCATAAAAGGCCTTTACATTCATTTAGAGATGCAATCAGAAAACTCTTGCAGGAAGATAAGGGATTAATTAAGGTCTCAACAGAAAGAAAATAAAAGCCTTAGGTACTCCTGACAGGGGTCTTGATGAGCGAGGTTTACCATTTTCCCACAGGAGCGTCCATCGTTCCAGGTGACTGAGCCGCTGGAGAATTCACTGCATGCACTTGACAGGGACAACTCGCTACTGCTACAGCTGCTGCGAGGGTATACAGGTGCTGGCACCGTCAGACTCAGCTGGCTCAGACACTTTGCTACAGGGAGACTGGCTTTTCCATTCAACTGAACCTCCTGTTGGATGGTGAAAAGAAACGTTACAGTGGAGTAACTTGTCATTTATACTGTTGTGGATGGGTTTCTGAGGAGAGAATCAGGCAAACTTTATGCATTTAGTCAACTATCAGTCCTGTCAATAAGTTAAATCAGTGTCGTTCTGTTCTTAGGTAATATCTAAATGTGAGTAGCTTTTTCCAACTTAAAAAAAACTTTCCTGCAACTACGCATCAGTAGTATTTGGCATGGAAGCTGCTGGGAAGTGTTGCATGTCTAATTGCTATCTTGCTGCTAATTTTGTGATGAAAGATATTTAGCAGACACTTGACAGACCAATCAGATACTGTGGAAAAGACAACTAAATTGCTAAGCCGCTGCGCTTTGCAAACTTAGAAAAAATATCAATCAAATTTCCATGTGCAAGCACCGCAGCGAGGCAGATGTTTATCCAATTAGCATCACGCTGCAGAGAATCTGACGGTGGAAATGAGTTATTTTAAAAAAGGTCCTAGTAGGGAAGATAAGAAACAGGATACAGTCATGTCACAGATTTTTCCAACTAATCTCATACAAGTGCCACTTGTGTGTATCACTTAACACAGCCTATTTAAAGATATGTGGTCCGTTTGCACATTTAGATAACAAGATAATTTATAATTCACTACGTGGCTATTATTATTTCATTTACTCCTTCTTCTTCTGCTCTGATAGCACACATTAGAATTTATTGGGTGGCATTCTCAGAGGGGTATATGGGTAAAAAAATGGAGCAAACTCATTTTCAGGCCTTAATGCATAATACATAAGATGACTAATGTACCACAGTGTCCTATGGAGTCATTGTTACCGACGACGAGTCTCAATCGATGGTTTTCTGGTAATATGACAAGGATTTATTCCTCTTAGTGCCAAGTGATACTGCCAGCTCTTCTTGCTGAGAGCACAGGAGGGGTCATGCCTTCAGCTTGTTAGGTCTGTATTTTAATATCTTGCAATGATTTCTTGAGGAGGGCGGGGCGGGTTGCAGTTATGCGACAGCACTTGGATGGATTATATGCATAAAATACACTGCCTTCTGCAGGTTTCCCATTATGCTTACATTCGACGGGGAGTCAGTACTCCTGGAAAGCAGGAAAGCCTTGCTTCTCTCTGGCTCCAGGAGCAAATCTGCCGCAGACAGATCCATGATCCGAGAGTGGAGTTTCTGAAAGTCAGAAAGGAAGGACACGCCACGGTGAATTTCGACTTAATTAAAACAGGCCTTGCTGTAGGATCTGAGATGGCACAACAGCAGATTGATTTTTATCAATCCTTTGTGCGATACACAGCATAGTCTCTTCTTGCAGCGTCTCCAACCTTGCATTCAAATTCTTGGTCTGAACCGTTTTGTTCCGTGAATGATAAATGCGCTCAAAGTGTAAAAATGACGCCAGGCAGAATTAGTATGTGAATTTATTTTCCAGAATCTCAAACAGCTGTACTGTAAAGCTGAGGCAGAGCATTATTTCACCCATCAGGTTCCCTCCACTTGTACCACACAGAGCCCTCATTCATAGTTCTCCTTCAAAGTCATTCATGTCATCGGCCGGAAAAAAAACCCTGATGTGAATAGGAAATAATTGCATCAGGGAGTAAGGGATTCCTTTGATTTTTTCTTTTTTTAAAATTCATATGCTAGTCTGCAGTCTCTTCTGTTATTTAATTCTTATGCGTTAGAGGGAAGGATACAAAAGCAAATACATTTCCACATATTAATCTCAGAACTTAATTACACTGGATTCCCTGTGCTCAAATTAACTTAAACTGGAAAATATACAGGAACAAAACACTTGATCTTATGCTGCAATTCCAGCCAAGGGTAAAAACTAATGCTCACTCGGGGAGTATATGTATAGACACATGAATACACTTCTGTGCTCTGCTATATTTCAATCTCTTTTTTTTTCTTGCTATCATGCAAAGTAAAAGGCAATTCTCATGCTGTGCACCTGCTGAAGAAAAATATCTGTCTAGTAAATTGCATGTTATAAAAGCTAAAGTCACCTTCAGCAAATGGAAACTGAGCTTCGAAAATCAACTGCTGGAATCTTCCATTCAATGCCATGAACATTTAAAAATAAAAACAGCTATATTTATTTTCAATATTGTCTGTTTCCATAAAACTCCACAGACATTATATGTTGACTTTTATGGTGCTGTGAAAGGCAACCTTCAAACAAACAACAGAAAAATGAAAGAAGCCGTCTCCTAATGATACTAAAACTTTACCGCTTCTTTTGTCTCTTCAGAACAAACAGCCTGCATCCTGTCGCCTGTGGCCAAAACACAACCATCCTACATTTTCTCTCTCAAAGTTTTAGCAAAACATCCAAAAGAGACGAGTCATTTTGTATAAGCTTGTGAACAAGTTGTCTTGTTGGTGGTAATGGTGCCATGGAAACAGGTCAATGCCCACTTATTCCCCCCAACACAGGACTGTATTCTTTAATATTTTGAGGATTTAAAAAAAAAAAAAAACCCCAAGATTTATAAGTTGGCCAAGTTCAAAGACAGTTAAGCTGTAGAGAGGATTTCTCAGGACTAAAGTGTTTCACCTTCAAAAATACCTGTTTGTTCTATACAGCGAACTCTTGAGGCAGAACTCTTTAAAATTAAGATGCAACAGTATGATGTCAGTTGAACTAGTCAGATTTAAAGCACCATATGGCTTCTAATCCTCATTTTGACGAGATTTAAATTCATGCAGCTTTCATGCTGCATCCCTGGACCCTCTGGGTTGCTGCTCCACACAGGATGGGAGTGGCTGAGGTGTCACGGGAGGCTCTGATCTTATCATAGGGTGCTGGATTTCACCTCCTCAGCATCCTCATCAAGGATTCAGTCAATAGTGTCACAGGGTCATGAGGGGAAAGATAGTTGAAGGAAACGGCAGATGACAAGGCCGTCTGCATGCTTCTTGAACTTTTGGAAGGATCAAGGCCAAGATCAAAGTCAAAAATGTTAATTGTTAGAATCCCATTAACGTAGGCAAAAGTGGAATACATCATGCAAATATTGGCCTTTTATTAACTATTAGTCTGGAAGGATTCAATTAATTATGGGAGCCAAACTTTTGCGAGACACGGGGAAGAAAAAGGAAAGGCTTCTTTGCTTTTGTTCTTTGTTGTTTTTGCCTTGACAGTGGTCATATTTCAAGATAATGAATATCAGCCTGGAATAGCAGCAACAGGCAGCTTCCAAACAAATACATCAGTATTGGCACCCGCTGTCAAAAACACATCGGCTGAAGCGGACAGCAGTACACCCACACATACGCACACCAGCAGCCACACGAGAGAGAAAAAAAAAGGCAGAGAGTTCATACACCCACTCGTGCACATGATGCTCACCTGCATCACCTGATCTATACGTCTGACTCATCACAAAAGGCTTTTCCTAAAGCTCTAGCCAGCTAAACAAAGGCTCAGCTGTGATAGAAAAAGATGGAGCTTTGTTATGAACAGTCATTCAATACTTTTAAAGCTCCACATTTTGTAATTTCAATTCATATACCACTGCACAACATCGGTAATCTTTTCGCATGCGGCACATATTTCAGTATACCATTTAAAAAAAAAAAAAAAAATACCATGAGCAGTAATGAGGTCATAGCATTCATGCTGTGTCCCGAGGCTGGGAGATGGCTCAGGAGAGCCAAACATTTGTCCCAGTAATGGGCGACTTAATTGCTGCTTTCCTGTCACATGTGATGAGCAGCATAAGTGGCCGACTCTGCAAACCTGTGGGTGCATGGTTTGAGAAAATAAACCCAGTTGTTTTAAGTTAATGCCAGGTTTTTCTGAAATTAATACTTCTTCTACTCCCGGCCGAAGGCAGTGAAGGTGCACATCTGGTGCAGTTACTATCAAAAGCATTATGGTTCTTTATCAGAGGAACTGGAGATGCCTGCAGGGAACTGAGGAATGTTTAATTACTGATAAGCAAAACGTCCAGAGCTAAATGGGAAACTGTACACTCATATGGGTGATTAAGTCTCCCTTTGCTTGAGGTTCCAGGAGAGAGAAAAAATGAAAACTCACTCTAGTTACTTTCATGCCTTCAATTAAATTTTTGCTGTATTCGTTTAGTAAATTGAATACAAAGACTAATTGTAGTGCAAAATTGGTTGTTTGCTCTGGTAATTTTTTGACAGAACAGCTGCAGTTCCTTAAATGGCTCGATGACAAGATAAATATGGTAATACTTTTTGAGCAGTTCAATTAAGAAATGAATAGTGTCTCCTCCAAATCTGTCATCTTATTTTACTTCAAAGGCTAATGGTACCTTGAAGAGGTAAAACTATGCAGGATCACATGGAGAGAACATAATAAAAAGTCATGTGGCAGAGTGATTATCTCGAATTTGGATTAGATACGTTTAGATTTAGATGTTAAAAGGAAAATCCTAATTGAGAAAAAAATTTTACGTAAAAAATCTGAATTTTTACAAATGATATTTAATTGTTTTACAATGTTTGACCAGAAAGTTAAACTATCTTTAATCCACTTTCATTCAGACTGTAGCGTATCCATTCCCCAAATGCCGGTTTGTGCATATTCAGTACGTACCTCGGAACCTTTTGCAAGCACTGGTTTCTCGTAGGACCAATCAGAGTGGGACCTAATTATTATATATCTGTTATTATTATTATTATTATTATATATCTATGTATCTATGTTCTTTGTGTAATAGACAAATTAACAATCTCTTCTTATTTTAGCATCAGCGTGAAAGCAAAAACGCACAAAGAAGTTTTTTATTTAATGCTAAATAAATTCAGGCGTCAAGGGGTTATTAGTATTTAAATTTGCAACAAATATTTTATTTCACATACATTTGTCAAAATTAAAAAAAATATGGATAAAAAAGTGTAAATTTACAAATTGACTGAGAAAAAAAAAGAAAAATCTGTATTTGTTCTTTTACTAAATGTGGCCATAAAATCACACAGTTTTACTGTATTTAAATAGTCTACAAACAGTATTATTTTACAGATATTGTTCATTATTTGAGCAAAACATTATGGATAAAACAGTGTACTATATTTAATTCAGCTAAAAATATAATTATTTGACAGATTTTTTGAAGTTATTTTCAGAGTTTTTGAACATTACCGTTTTCTGCTATTGTTTGAAATACTTTTTCCCTTGCTGCCAGATTTTAACCATTTATTTTATTTTGTTATTTTACAATGCATTACTTCAATTGCTACTAAGTGGCTTATCTCAAACCATGAATAACAGTTCCAGACAAAGTGTACATGTGGTCAAGGGTGCCAGTTTAGCATTTTAATGAGGGTTACATACAGTAAAGAAAGATTTAGCACATTTATTAGAGAATTTTGGAGGTGCAGGTAGGTGGATTTTACTACCTTTGGTCAGACACAGCTCTTTCCTCTTGTTTCCGGGCTTTAAGCATAGCTAGATAGACAGATAAATCTTCTGTAGGAAGTTGCCGTTCTTTGTGACGAGGATAAATATAGCTGTTTTTCACAGCTCTCCCACACATGACTGGAAATCTCATAATGGACGCACAGAACATCCGGAGCAGCGTGATCACATTCTGATTAATTCTCATATTGAATCACCCACTTGATGGTGAAAATGTCATTATTAAATAATGAGCAGAGAGAGGGGGGGAAAAAAACAACACATCTAAAGGCTGCAACTAATTTTTGCATCCCCGTGGTGAAGATGTGTCACAAGGTGCGCACACAGAGCTCGAGTCTACACCAAATTCACTATCTCTGTTCGCACTCTCTTGTCTGTGACACACACACATTACGTGATTTATTTCCTTTTGACCCGTCTAGCGCACATACATTACCAACTGATATATAATATCAGCCCTCCATTAGTTTCTTTTCAGCTGAATCACATTGGAACGAAAAAAAAAACTGTCTCCGCTGTATGCCAACGCGATACAACTCTATCATATTTCTGAGTGCCTTAATTCACATCTTCAGCTAGATTGCACCTCTTGGTCCCCACAGTGGTATCATCAATATCCCTCTCCAAGCCTTTTTATACTGCAGTTTCACTTAACAATGTTCCTGCCTGTCCAATAATGGCACTGGAAGTAGCCAGAAACTGACAAGAAGCTATACAGCACACCCACAGCCATATTATTTCTTCTTCTCTCTTTCTTTTCCTTACTCCATTTACGCTGCTTCCTATTCCACTCTTAGTTTTTCACTTCTACCTCAGTGCCGGCGATTCCCCACTATCTCATCTCTGTCCATTTTCACCCTCCTGTCCTTCCTGTTCTCATATACTTTTATTCTTTTCATCCTCATCTCTTTCTCCCTACTCCTCTCGTCTGGGTGGACTGACGGCTCCTTCGCCATCGCTTTTCCTTTTTGGCAGCTTCCTATTTTCATATCGATGGCAGAGAGCCCCGCGGCAATTTGCAAAATTATGTGAAATCCGACTTTCCAAGCTGACCTTATTGCCCCACAATACCACATTACTGTTGACAATAGATGGGTAAAGCATACTGGTCTGTCTCTCTCATAATTACACCTTAAAGACCTCGCTGGAATGCACATATAGACACTTTTCAGCAAATTGGTGTTTTTCGAGGGTCCAAAAAAGATGAAATGAGGCAATTTTCAGCTCCTCCAGTTGACAGAATGGAGGGTTTGTGGGAGAATAATAACACAGTGGTGTTTTCTGTGATGGTTACAGAGAAGACACGAGATTCGAGCTTTGTCGAATGTGAAATTCTTGCTTCATATAGCTGATTACAGCACTGCATGAAGTTATCGCATTACTGTAATATTTTGATTAGGTGGGTGGTGTTAGCTTTGGAAGGACATTCAGATGTGGGGTGATTTTTTTCAGCTTGTATCTGCCTTTCCTACTTAGTTTTACTCAGATCTTAGTGCAGCAGGGAGTCTTTGGTGCATGTGCGAATCGACAATTTGAAACCATAAATACAAGAACATTAAAACTGCACAACATGAGATTGAACCACAATACGAGATACACCAACCAAAACAAGAGATCTGTGCTTCCAGGTCAATATTTTCTTTATGTTCGCTTCAAAACAGAAACACTGAACAAAAGCTGCTTCTGAAGAGGCCAAGGAATTGATGCAGATTGATGTAAAAAAAAAAAAAAAAAGAAAAAAATATGGGAAGGTTTTTCATTCTAAATCAAAGTATTTACAATTTCTGTGCAGACTGTGTCTAGTTCAGACCCTAGAGCAGTTTGAGAAAAAACAACTGTGTCGTTTACTGGAGGAGCTGCTTCTTCCTTTAGAAAACGAATCAGTGGTGCAGGGAAGGCAAGTAAGACTTAACGAAAAAAATAATGATGCAGAAAGGTGAGGTAGCCAATGACAAACACACGCCCAGCTGTTTGGAAATGTTTCCCTCTGAGCTGTTCTGCCTTCATGCCCAACTGAATTTCAATCTGCTTTCATGTACAGAAATTCTGCTATTTTTCATTTTGTCCAATAAGTATCTTCAATGGCCAGGAGTTAACCCTCTGATCTCCAGTATGTTTCTGGGTATTTTTTTTCTGCTTCTGTCACATTTCTACTCACTGTGGGCTCATTTTTCACAGCAATATAAAATCCTGCTATTCAATGGAAACAGCAGAACCATGGCTAGAATTAGACAGAGCTTATGATTGCATTTTGTGCAGTATGACACAAGTATGATGACATCATTTTTTTTTTAAAAAGTAAGAAAAAAACTGGATCAACATGTACGATCATTTTCCAAGCACCTACAGCTGCTTCCAATCCTGGTGAAAGAAATATTGGCTGTACATATTATAGACAAGAAAAGTAATCACAGAGCGGAGTGTCTCCTATGTGTTCAGCAGTTCAGCTGTAAAGTCATTAAATCATGGCTGGCTTCACAGTGCAGAATTTTTTGATGTTTACTGTTCATATAAATGATTTCTTTTTGGAGAATGTTAAAAGAGTGCACGTAGAATAAAGTGATTTTGATGAAATATTACAATTTAAGCTGAAATTTACTTAAGTTTTCTGCATGCCACTGATGAGTATGCAACAGGCTGTTGACAATTCTTTTGGTTTTTACAGTTTCTTGCTTTGATAAATGGTCTAATTTTGGCAGTTTTTAAAAGATAACATGCCTTTCAAACTCGCTAGCAGGGTTCAAAGGGTTAATGCAAGTCGCAGCTCAAAGGTGTCAACATCAGTGCGTGTTTTCAGGAGATCAGCGTACCTGGAGAAGCAGATCCTGAGGCAGGCTTGATCCTCTGCTGGAACAAAATACTCAGCGCCCGGTTCTGCTGCTCCAGGTCAAAAACCCTGGTTCGCAGCTTCAGACATTCCTCTCTCAGATCCTGAGAACACAGAAAGAAAGCACATCAAAACATGCATCTAGTGCAAATAGTGTTCGCTCTATAGCACAAAGAGAAAAGAAGAAAACAATAAAAGATGCAGATTAGTTACAGAAGCTATTAATTGTGATCTGAGAAAAGCAGCAGAATAGGAACATAGAAATAAGAAACTAACCTTTTGGGTGAGAAGCGCTTGCACGACTTGATTGGCAACCTTTAAGAGACAGAAAGAAAAAGGAAGTTACTGCAGTTTGGCTGCTTTGGCACAACTCTTGACCTGCTCTGACCCTCACTGGCCTCCATAGACTGCATTTGCACTGCCGACACTGCACTTTTGCAGTGTTTGCACTTGTCAGCCAATTTAAGATGAATTATTATAAGCTAAAGTGAACACAGTGGCACAAGATATTGCAGGTTTTTCTTCTGGTGTCGGGTGTGTGTGTGTGTGTGTTTTACACACTTCCCCGTAATGTTTAACTCTCACTTCCTAATGGTGGTATTGACAGCGACGGGCGGATGCAGGAGCAGAGGTATGCCCGGCTTAAGTGCTGTTGTGCCTGGGCCTCGGTCTCCCAGCGGCTCACACCCGCCTGTGCTTCAGACCACAACGCCAATGAAGAAGCAGCTCCGATTACTGCCCATTGATTGCTCATTAATACCGTGTGAAGCCACATTGGCTCTTTTGAGTGCGCTCGCTCTCATTTATTGAATGAGGAGAGACAGGGGTAAATATGGTGAAATGAGCCCTGCTTCTGGAACCGCAAGTTACAGATCTGCCTCTTGTGGGAAAAAAAAAAAAAAAAAAAGCCAGACGGTCAAACAAACCTGAGTTAATGATCTCTGACAGAGAATCTCAATTTGATTGCAGACACTGTATGACTTGGATACAAATAATTAAACTATAAATGAGCTTGCCCACACACTAAAATTCAGACATGCAGCTGGTCTGATATAAAAAAATAATCATCCCTTCTGTTACAGAGCAAGCTTTAGGTCGCAGTAGTTAGAGGGGCGCACACAGCCTCCATCATTAAAACAGGATTATTGCCAAGCCTTCCCTCCACAAAAAGTCACCCACATAGGAAAACAGTTGACAAATAAACACAACAAAGCTGAGTTGAGCCATCTTAGTGAAGGCAGGGAAGCAGAAAGGAGACGAGGACTGAGTTTACCCCAAATGCTGTCCACAGAGGATATAACTCACCCTATATTTTTATCAGTCACTTTCCATCTTCTTCCTCATGCTCTCCCTATCCTTTCTTCTTTCACTCCCTTTCTTCTCTCACCAGTCTTTCCCACCCCGTAGCACATCTGCTCTTTCCCAGAGCCTGTTGGTTCCAGGACAAATGGGGCCACTTGTCCCTGCTGGACAAACTTCCCCACAGCAGTGCCTCCCCTGCCTCCATCCTGGTGTGATTCAGAGCTCATACAGCCCAGAGCCAGGCTGGTTCCTCTCCCTCACATGGCTCCCGAAACAGCACTTATCAAGCTCTCACAAATAACCAGAGGGCACACAACTGCCATTGTTATATTAAGTATTGTTTCAGAGAAACCGGTTCATGTCAGGTGAAGGCTATTTAACAGCTCAGAGTTTAGATTGCAAAATTCACACAACAACAAGTAGCTGTTTTGACCGTTTGTACACAGCTGAGTACTATTAGCAGTAGTAGGGAAGCAAAAAAAACCATCATCTCCTGTAGTTCTATTCCTATACAAGCATCAATAAAAGGCCTTCAGCCATTAACCTTCTAAACCTCAAAACCTTGCAGTGGGCTTGAAGGTCATGCTATCTTAAAACGATACATTGCCAAAAATTACACCATTTATTAAAGTCAAAAACTGTTAAAACAGGAAGAACCATCAGATTTTCCACTTTCTGACAATCCTTGAACTAGTCACATGGTTCTGTCAGGAACCAAATGTCAGCTTAAAGTCATGAGATTTTATCAAAATCACTTCGTTCTTCATGCCATTTTTAAAAATTGGCTCACAGTAAATTGCTTGCTTTAACCAGATTCTACAAAAAACTGAAAATTCTGCACTCCACTGAGCAACTTTCAGTCATTTCTGACTCCGTGGCACACAAAAGTTACTTTACAAAATTCAGTGGCTTTTCAGATGAACTGGGTTGAACTGCAGGCCGTGTTTACACAGCCTGCAGTTCAAGTATAGAAACAATAAAAAATCAAAGCTGTGAACTAGCTATATAGTATGTAGAGTCACCTTTTATTTCCAGTGTGGGTAATATCTTGGTGTACTTGCAAAAATAATGTACCCTCCATTTTTTTGTTTAAAATTTCAGAAAAATAAATTATGAAAGAAATTCTACTATAGTTTTTTTCCCCATTTTTCAATGATTTGCTGCATTATCACTGTGTCGTACAGTACATAAGACAGTTTTGAGTTATCACATTTTCTATCCATAGTTGTGCAGTTTCCATAGAGGTGCGGGACTTTATGAGTCGAGTGACAGGAAAAAAAAAAACACCCGGAAACTGCTTGGGGTTCAGAAGGCTAAAAAAACCCTTAATTGTACAGAAGAGCTGCAAAAAGCATGAAAAATTAGAAGCCTTCTGGCTGCTTGGTCTCGTGATTTAAGTAAGAGTTGAGAGATTGTATTGGCTGAAAAAAAGGAGACTGTTTTCTAAATTAATTGTTATTATCAACCCATTCCTTTCTTTAAGCTGTGGCTGCAGTGAATTGCCAACCTGGAAGATAACCTCATTAAAAAACATAATCTTTAGCTTGGTAGGAAAATTCATTCTACTCCTTCCATCCAATAAACACTTTCTTCAAGGCAAGTAAAACATCTGGTTAGTTCCTCGGAGCCCTTAAAATGAGACAAGATAAGGATGGACTGCACTCACCTCATCTAGACAGCGTTCATACTGTTCCCTCTGGCTCTCATTCTCTAGGGCCAAGGCCGAATTCTTCTCCTGCAAAGGACACACACTTTAGTTACATCTGACACAACAACAATGGAGACAGAAGTAGAAATCAAGCGGAGCTGCAGCTAAGAGGAGACTGCCCTCACAAAGGTCATATGTCAACTTTGAACTGGGTTGGCCAATAACAAAATTACCAAGCACAACTGAGAAAAAGGTCAAGGGGATGGAAGTTATGATGCTGAACTTTGGGGCCGCGGCTAGCCATTTGGAGTTTGGACCTAATAAGAATATCTCCTCCACTTGCCAAGCGATGAGGCGGCGCCCTATTGATCTCTGGGAGTTTCCAATTTGTCAGAGGCAGGCAGCATATTAGGAGCTGTCAGCCTTCTTCGCTTCTCTCGCCCTCTGCCCTTTAGTAGAGACTACCAATCCCTTGATGAAAACATGGGAAACATAATCACAACCCAAAACATTCCAACGGTGCCATCGAGGAAGAAACACAGACTCATTAAAGCCTCGAACCCTGGAGCATGGTGTAAATGTAATGAATGGCTCAAGTAATTAAGGTTGTGTGTCTTATGTGTTGGTTTGTCAATGTAATTTCTATTTTTAGGACATATCTTGGAGCTAAAGTCTCTTGACATCTTGCTTATCTTACTTGTAAAAAATTATTTCTGATTAAAACTTGCCCGTGGACCAAACGGCTGTCATTAATTGCATTAACAAAAGAATATGAAATCCCCCTTTTGTTACACAACAGCGAATAAAGACCATGACTATTTAATATGTGTTGATTTAGTCAGCATGACGCCTACACAGGAACCCTTTCTTTCTAACTCGAGCATCAATTTGAAGTGCAATCTGACACATCGGTGCATCATTGCAGCACACAAGTTAAGAGGTGCTTTGTTACCTGCTTTATTGTTCAGTGACACAGGCACCAAACGGCACATTTACAATCTTCTTTCACTGTTCTTCAAATCAACCCTACAGTTGTGTCGACTAAAAACCTAGGAATACACTGCACTCTCAAGAGAACACATAGAAAGATGTGAGGCAAGATGTCCCTTAAATATACATTTTAGAATTTAGTTACTGGTGCTGTATTATGTGTGATATTATCATATATGTTTTATGAACTATATCAATATTTAATTTTTCTATATTTCACACTTAATATCTGTAAATCGTGACACCAGTAAGCTTCTTCAGGATCATAGTTTTCAAGATTTCACTTTCAATTTGAAAATGTTTAAATTTGGGGATAATACCAGTGTCTGTTTTTCAACATGAAGATTTATCATAAAGCAGGCTTGTAAATTATCAGTGGTAAATTGATTTGCGTTCATGTCCTTACCATGCTTCAAGTAAGATGATCAGCGGGCGTTTCTTAAAATCTGTGCATTCATTTAAGCCCTAGTTATAGACTGCAGTGTGTGCCTGCCAAGCTAATGAGCAGTATCAGTAGAGCTGAAGAAATAAGAGCTGGGCAGTGCTTACTTAGTGTCACTGGAGTTTGTGCACAGTGAAGAGCAGTGATGTATCGCCTGTGTTCTGTTCTTGCTGCTTTAGCCGGTGGTGCATCCATCACCCACGCAGCGGAATGGAATAAAATGGCAGATAACTTTTGATAAAGCCATTTAAAATGTAATGTTTAACTAATGCGCTTCATCAGATGGATCACCAGAACAGGTTGACCACATTTCCTGCCAGCCTCCGAAGATAACTTTCTGCAGAGGAGCAACAGGCAATTATCTGCCGCTCTGGTGCAATTAGGGTCTATTTTTGAAAGCATTTAGTACAACAATGACCAAACACTTTTCTGTTCTTTTTCATTTGGATGATCTTTCTCAATGTACACGTGTGAAATACTCATTAAGAACCGATGTGTGCATATCATCAACCTGTCCGTAAAGGATTGCTCATGATTTGACTGCATGTCACCATTCCTTCAACCTTAACACCAATGGAGCCACCCAGGAACGAATCCGTAAGACTGGAGTCCTAATTTAATTAAGTCTGAGTCCTCTAATTGCTGAAAAAGATCTGAAAGGATGGTGTCTTCAGTAAAACAAAAAAAACACCAATCAGCATGGATCTCTGTGGTTTAGCTCCCACTTCAGATGTTGCTTGCGGCTCATGGCGGAGTGCAGCTCAAATCCCCGAGCGCAGAGGAAAACAAACCAAAGCTGGAGTACAGCCTGAGGCCCCAGCGGCGACTCTCATAGGATGACTTTGCTCTCCAAACGAAGAAGACTGGAGAATTTGATGAGCTGTCATGCTTTCAGACACAACTGAGCAAGGACTCTGACAACTGGCAGACGAGATGGTCACAAAGGATAGCCAAGGGTGGCTAGAAGTGAGGATGTGCCCAAGTGTGAAGAGGCAGGAATGAAGAAGAACAAAGCAGAAAGAAGGTGGGCAGAGAGACAAGAGACAAAGAGAAACTCAGCAGTAAAGACAGAGAAAGAGAGAGGACATGGTGGTGAAGTAGTTACCTCCAGGGCCTTGAGGCGCTCCAGAAGGAGCTTGGTTTTGTCTTTGTCCTCCTCTGCTTGGCTGGCATCATGTTCGGGATCCGGCGGCTGCCCGGGGTCCAGCTCCGCTTGAGTTGCCGGCAGGGAGCCGTTTTCTTCAGGGCCATCGTGCCGTTTCTGCACTTCCGCGGAGAGTTTATCCTAACGCACAGATAACGAGATGGGGTTAGAGGGGGGGTTGGGAGGGAGAAAAAAAAACAGAGAAGAAAATGATGGGGAAATTTGGCAAGCAAAAACCACAGCAGATGGGGTGAAAGCATTCAAAAAGAGGTATGACAAATGTTCCAGGGCAAGATGAAAAAGCGGGTAAGGAGCCGTGAAAGGCAGAAATCAGAGGGAAGGAGAAAGTGAAAGATGAAGAAAGAGAAAGGGGAGAGGATCAGATGGGCAGATGGGAAGACAGCGAGGCAGCTTTGACAACAGAGCTCCAAAACATCCCCTAATCCCTAATCATGTTTCACTTGTTTTCCAAAGAGAGGCAGTGACCTTGAGGGCTCTCTTGTCTGTATTATGGGGATCCTACACCGTCCCTCTTTGCCCTCACTGTCTGTCTCTTTCTGTCTGCCTTTGACAAATTCTCTAAATCTCTTGCCAACTATATCTTCTGTTTTTGGGTTAATTCTTTTTTTTTTTTTTGCCTTCCTGACATCTGTGATAATTACAGACTGATAATAATTAGCTAATAATTCGGCACAATCTGTCTTATACCAAACTACAAAAAGAAAATACAATTAGATTTCTGTAACAGTCAAGAGATTGTTCATGTTTGCTGCCTTAAGTTATGTACTATCTGAACATGTGATGTGAGCAAAAGGGAACTTTGAAGTCATTTCAAACAGTTTCAAACCAACTGTCATAATTAACAATTCTTTAAGTCAAAAAGCCAAACAGTTCCTCATTTTTCTTCTCAATTGTGATGATTTTCTGTCCATCTTCTCTTTTTATCATTGCACATGGAATATCTTCAGGTTTTACACTGAAAAAACAAGCAATTTAAAAATAAACTTGCAGTTTATACACTAAAGTGATGGCTATTGCTATCGTCACACAGTGAATGTGTCTATGAGTACATGGCAGTCAGCTAAGGATGGTTTTCTTGTTTCATTTAAAAGGTTGTTAGAGGTACAGAAATGCGGTACTCACAAAATACCAAAGATTAGAGAAAAGTCAGTTCCCTAACATTGGGTTTCCAGCATTTGCAGCTATTGACCCCACCTGCAAACACTTATGGTAAGTTGAGTATGTTTTGAGTAAATACATGATAAATTAATGGTCTCTTTCAAATATCTCATCTTATTTTATTTGAGTAACAAATAGTATCTTGAAGAGTTAAAACAATGTACTATGGCAAAACAAGCGGCATAAAGTTTATTAGAATTTAGATTAAATATGTATGGATGTGATTGTTAGGTTAGATTTGATGGACATTGTTGGATGTTTTGTGGCTCAGTATTAAACCTGAAACCAGGATTACACTTCCTTGTGGTCGTAAACATGTACAACAGTGGACACAATATTCTAGTCCACTTGGCGTCTGCTTGGAGGACTCTGTTCAATACATGTAGACTGGCCTCTATGTATTGCGCACATAAACACTATTCCCGGCAATGCACATTAGCTTACAGCTGCACAAACAACGGTTCTGAGCTGGATACCTGCAGAAGGGTGCAGTTCCTCGAAAGGCCATTTGAGGCTGAATGCAAATGCGAGTCAGTACCCATAGACCCCCATAATGAAATGCCCAACTTCACAGCATAAATAAATATGTTTACAACCTGGTACAAAAATGGTTTTGGTCTTTAAAGCTAATTCCTCCATTCATGACAACTGCACAGGGGGGCATTTTTTATATTTTTTATTAAGATATCTCACATGTTTAAATTGCATTGAGGCTTCAAGCAATGTGAAATTAAGGTCATTGTCAAGTCCACCTCTCTTTCCCTCCAAAGGACGTGAGCACAACTCAATTTAAATTTCCAACTCAAACTTTTATTTTCCTTTTCGTTGGTTGGTCATGATGTTTCAATAGGTTGTAAACCTTTAAAGACAGAGAAACAATGTTCATACTATCAAACACAGAACCAAATAGTTGACATATTAGTCACTTAATCAATTAAATCAACCAATCATACAGTGAGCAGTTAACATAAACTTGGCCATATCAAGAAACATTTCAAATCACCAAGAAAGCAAATAAACATTTCACCAATCATTGGCGCCTTTGGACTGAATCCATGAGTGGACTTGGATCTTCTTTGTTCTTTTCTCGTGTCTCTCTTCTGAAGATTGTTTGCCTGACTGACTGAGCTTCCCCCAGTCCTTCCCAGGTGCTCTAAATCAGTGATCACTGATCAGGTGTCAAGCACCAGGTGTCAGGTCCCTCCTTGCTGCTACCAGTGCATTCTGGGAAGTGTAGTTTTTAGGTCCCATGTCCTGAGATTCAGCTTAACACCTCCCACTTGACCTCCTGGTTTTTCCAAACTCAGCGAGGTCACAAGTCCTTTACACCTCTCATTGTTCTTCAGTGGGAAGTAGAATGACAAGGCGCCTGACATCTCTATGAAGAATTGTGGCTGGGATTTTCATCTGAAGCCTCTTGGTTCTTGCACTTTTTTCCCTTGTGGGCCCTTCTTTATCATTTGGCTTTGTGATGGGAACAGGATAGCTGGGAAAAGTCTTCACAAGCACATCTCTCCACGATGCCTTTGCTGTCAGCATTAATACTGACCACTCTAGCCAGCTTGTACTGTCCTCTTAAGGTTTTTTTGGTCAGCCAACCAGACCACATCTCCAACAGCAACGTTTCGATTTTTGGTGTGCCATTTGCTCCTTATGAACACATTAGGGCCAGCTAATTGGCTCCACTTCCTCCAAAATTTGTTTACCTCCGCTTGGATACTTTGAAGTCTTTTGTAGGGGTAGCCATCAAACTGGAAATCTCCAGGGTCTCCCTTTGGACTTGCACGTCGTAAAAGCAGAGAATTTGGGGTGATGTACTCTATACAGTCTTCTCTGCTTTGAGTTCTTGCATCAATGGGTCTCTCATTTGCAAGGTTGGCTGCCATGAAGAGGAACGATTGGAATTCTCCCCATGAGAAAACGCCATCTTGAATGACAGGTGGGTGTCATCACAGGACAGTCCATGTCCTAAAGGCGTTTGCATGGCCCGTCTCCTTGCTAATTTTTTGACTACCTAGGAGTTCGGCACTGCAGAGGTGGTGACGCCTGGAGCCACCACACTGAGCTACAGGAAATCTATGAGTGGCATCATGGGGAATACATTTGTGTGGACCTTAGCAGACCCTTGTGTATTTACAGATGTAGAAGCTTTAACCCTGGCTAACATTGGCCTTGTTGTATGAGACTGAATATGTTGATGGATTTTGGGAATGAAAATGCTACTTCCTCCACATAATTGCTTGAATAGTTTCCCTTGAATAAATATTAGAGGCAGAAATTTTCCTCCTTCGTGACCAATTAATCATCTTGCAACCCTTCCGATTTATCTTTGGACTTCTTTAAGGCACCCCTACTTTCAGGTCAGGAACCAGTGGGCTAAATGATTAATCAAAAAAAATAACTGAGATAAATCAGTAATGAAGAAAGTCATTAGTTGCTGCTCTAATAGGTTAACTGCCAACTTTAATAAAAACCAAACCAAAAGATTAATCCTCTACACAATAATTACTTATCTCTTAAATGTCCATTAAATGTTAGTTATATATATAGAAAAAAGTTCTATTCACTCACAATCTGTCTTTTGCATGATGGGTATTGTTGTATCATGTAAAAGACAGATTGTGAGTGAATAGAACTATATCTATAATGTGACTGTGAATGAAGCAATGGTAGCTTTGGTTCAAATGGCACAGAGAATGTGATATATCACAGTGCACATGCAATAAATGTTTCATCCCTAGCTGAGCTTTGACAGATAACTGTCAAACCTGGAGATACCCATGGTTAATGTGCTGGACAAAATTGAGGGTAGCAGTACTGATGGATGGTTGCAACTCTCAGATGTTATATATCCAAATGCAGCAGAGAACAAGCTGCTGCTCCCACCCAATAGGAATCGGAAATGATGTCCTTCAGAACACTTCGTTTTCAGCCCGCTTCAATCTCGTCTAAACACATATTAGGTTTTCAATCTTGTTTGATTTCATCAGACAATAGTGTTTGAGGCAATACTTTATAGTCAAGGATTTAAGTTTGCTTTTGTTTGCCAGTTTGCCTGTGAAGTCTGTGGTTTGCTTTGAGAGACTGCTCATCAGACAGCGTTAAAGGGCTCAGTAATAATCTCCACAGAGAGAGTCTGGAGTGGGAGAGAGGAGGGAACCTTGTCCCTCATGCTGCCCTTTCAAGTTATTGAGTTTGTCTGCTGAATACACAGAATACAGCTGCAGGAGAAGCACATCGCTGCGTAGGAATGGATGGTGTTCGGTTATATAGCAAGTGGGAATAGCATAATAACCCTCTACGTTTTTTTTTTCTTTGACAATGCCCATCCGCTGCTGATCACAGGAGTAAAGTATGGCTACATACAGCACATCCTACACATCACTGTGGAAATAAAGTGTTTGTCCTCTTTATCCTCTTCTTACACACACATCAAAATTGGTTGACTATGATCGTTTCCCTGAAGGTTTATGTGACATCCGTAAAAGTCAAGACTACATTTTCATGTCTCAAAATGAAGCTAAGCTAGCTCCTGTGTATTATTAACTAAATATCAAATGAGTCAAAAGTGAATCCCCTTGAATAGTTCACCAAGTTGAACAGTAGGGTATGCTGTATAATTAAAAACCAACAGGTAAAATATACAATATAAAAATACAAGCCCCACAGTTGTCAGTACTTCGTATGTTCATCTTTATTTTGATGATTCAAGCTAGTCTCCTAGCTTTGCATTTAGAATATCTCAAAGGTGTCCAATTGGATTCAAATCGGTTGATAAACTGATAGAAGTCACCTCTCTTTTGCCTTTTACACTTATGCAGCCACATATTGTTACTGTCCTTCCTCCATGCTTCACTGTCAGGACTACGCTTTTACTGTGGTCGTCACGGCCAAGTTAAAACCAAACATGCTGGACCTCATCTGAGACAAACAAATGTATTTTTGTCTCCTCCGACAAAAGAATGGGCCACTGATATTTATCAAGCTTTTTATTTTTTTTTACATTTGCTATTGAAGTTTAACCTTCTAGGTCTGAAATGATCAGTCAATGAATCAATCAGTTTACCAGTCATCTAGAAGTTTTAAATGTTTAGCTATGGGAGTAAAAAAAATTCCTCTGAATAAATATTCCACTTATATTTAGTTGGCTTGAACCTGGGTCAACAGAGCCTAAAATATTTACAGTATGCATCCATCCATCTTTCCGAATTCCACTTCCTATCATTACTATACAGTTTCTTCTCAACATAATCCTTTTGTGGTGGGGAACCCAGTAAGGGATTATTTTGTGTGCACTGAAAACATTATTTGCATATTAATAAACGGGATTCATTTCATAAGACTTTTGCTGTCTAGTCATATTTTTACGACAAAGCTTTTGCACCTCAGGACAACTTCCAGACTTATCATGGCTGATAATTCCATGTTTCACTTCCATTCACACTCATTGGAATGTATAAGCAGCAGAACAGGTGACATCTAATCTTACGGTGTTTTTCATTCTGGTCACTTTAATTTGCGCTCGTCATTCAAAGTTTTTTTTCTCCATCTATTTCTGCCTTTTATTCACAGTGATATACACATGTAGTGATTTATAAAGACACTCTTTTTATTGCAGACTTCATGAACTGGTGATGCCCTTTTCTCTATTCCCTGCAGGCATTTCGCACTCATTTCACCTGCTGGATGTTAAAAATGATAATATGGTCATTGCACACTGTGGTTACTGTGTGCTCCCAGTGTGACATATAAGAAATAAAGCACCACAGAGGCTTAATATATATTTGGAGTGTCTTGGGCATTTTTAAGTAAAAAAAAAAATGAATGTATTAAACATAGCTAGAGGCAAAAGTACTTTTTCTCCATAGTTGGGGTCCTCAGATAACATCACACTGATGATAGACAGATTGAAGCCACAGAATTCAGAGCTCGCACATTGTGTAAACATGTTCAGCTCCAAATTGTGAAGTGCGACCCCAAAGGTGACCCAGTGCTTCAAAAAATATATGGCATTACTTATTCTTTCTGCTTTTCTGCTGAATCCCAGCAGCTATTTCTCTTATGTAACAGGGTCGGCAATGAAGGCTTTCACCTTGGCTCAGTCTGGCTTTATTCAACACTGTGGATATCTGAGTTGAAAAATAGGAAGAGTGAGATATAAACAAATATATCTCTTCCTCCAAAATAATTACTGGCAAATGAATAAATAAACCCAGAAAATAACTGACTGTATTTACATTTTTTTAAACAATTTTCATGGCTTTTCCTGAGATTATCTCTAAGAACGACTTCTCTCCAGACAACTACTGTCATCTTAGTGTGTCTGTATTGACCCCAGGAAGAATGGAAGACACTCATGGGATGGTGATTTACCCTGTAGGCCTTCATGATGTCCACTGTATCCACAGCAGTCTGCTCCAGGACACCCTGATTCTGCAGCAGCGACCGCATCGTCTCTTCCATCCTGCACACAGAACACATAAAGTTGTGTTACCTCACAGGTATTTTTACGCAACTCATACTCGAGACCCTTCCAACAGCATTATTGCGTATTTACATTTGCACTTACACAATGCCATGCACGATGGTCAAAACAACAGCCATAGGAGCAAAGAAAGAAGTTAGGTCTACATAGGGAGGATGTCGGGGTGCCAAGAGGGTCAACAAAACATCAGACTTGAACATGCCCTGCTGCTAAATTAAAAGACTTAAACCCCAATGTTGTCACAACCTTAAAGACCCCTTCCGATGAAAATCAAGTTGTTTTTTGCCCTTTTATTAGACAAGTTAGTAGAGAGGCAGACAAGAAAGTAGGGAGAAGACCTGAAGCAAAGAGCCGTGAGTGGGAATTGAACCCAGGCTGCTATGTTGGGGACTATCACCCCTGTTTATGGGTTGCCTGCACAGTCGTATCTAGGTGCCCAAAAACCAAGGTTTTAAGTTTGATAACATGTCCATATAATGTTCTCTAAATGCTGCAAGATACATCTTGAATGTGATAAAACAGATTCAGACATTTGGGGTTTCATATGTAACAAGCCTAAGGAATCAATCCTGTCAAATTGCAGGGTGGAGCTTTCTGTGCCATTATTCTTCTTCAGAACTGGATTCCAGTTGAAATAGCTATGACTCAATTAGTCAAATACTACGACTTTCAACTCCATTGTTTAGACTAGAGTAGTTTTATAAGGTTTGAGTAGAGTTAAAGGTGAGCCGATGTGCTCAATCTGTGGAAAGTGGCAAACGGTTCATATGGAAGGTATGAGGAGAAAGAGACGGGGACTGTGTAGATCTGCACATTCTAAAAGGAAGCCACAATGTAGCATTACATCTAAACCATTTTAGGGCAGGAAGGGATTATTTTCTTGGAAAATAACTTCTGAACATGTAACTCTGACACACAGAGGTAAGTTTTTCAGGGTTTAATCAGTGACTGGGAATTGATTTGAACTAAATTATGAACATTCCTGAAACCTAACCAACTAGTTTGTGTCTTCTATCATTTTAGAAGGCAATTGCCAATATTAGCACCCTACTGACAGATCAACAAAATCTTTCAATGTAGCTTTCTACAGGGCATGGCCACAGCTGATTTTGTAATTTAATTTGAAGGACTTGTCACACAAGTCCTAAGATGCTATATAATTATTACATATTTTTTCTAACTTTGATGCCAAAGTCCAAATGTTTGTAAATCTCGACAGCTTGCCAGAGGAGCTTATGATGTGACGCCAAAGTCATCAGCAGCTTCAAATTGATGAGTAGACCCAGAGGTCCCACTGAAAACATCTGATGGTGAGATCTATTTTCAAGCTATATGAAGTGTTTGTTGTTTGTAATGGATCATTGCGTTTTCAATTGTGATGTTTATTTTTTTATACTTTTCCATAAGCATGTGCACACAAACACACAAATACAGCCCACGGTGAAAATGAAAAGAGAATGGGACTGAATCTGTGCCAGAGATGCAAGATGGATGAGTGGTAATTTTTCTGGATTGGATCCCAACTTCTGCTCAGATCACGGTGCGGGGAACACTTTGTCCAAATGACTTCACTGAGCGCAGAATGTGCAAACATAATACTCACCGACTTATTGTGTGAGATTTAGCCATGTGTCAGTGCACAGCTGCATATGTGTCTGCTGATGGCTTGAATTAAGTGCAATCACAGCAGTAAACACCCAGCAAGTAACCTTGACCTTCAAGGTCTGGTCTGCTCAAAAACAATCTGCGCTTCTATTTTGTGCTGCTGCAAGCTACATGCAAAACAGGTGGCAAAGAGTGCATGTGAAAATGCCTCTGCCTATTTCCATCTGAATAAGACCCACATGCCATCTTTATCTGCCGAGCTTTACAGTGAACTTTGACCCAACATGGATTCACTCTCTGATTCTGTAAAAAAAAAAAAAAAGAAAGAAAGAAAAAAGACTACCACAGCAGTAGATAAATGATGTGAGATAATCTTGGACCCAGCTGGGATCATGTAAACGGAAATGATGAGATAAAGCTGACATTCACAAGCACCGGAGTGAAAGGCAGCCATTGTAAAAAAAAAAAAAAAGAAGTATCTTGACAAAAGAAGGGCTTTGACATTGTCAGGTAGGATTCATCTGAATTTCATGATACTGTCCTCTTTTTCTCTGTCTTGTTGTGCTTTGATTCACGGTGAAGTTAAGCAAGACAGGCTCACAAATTTAAAATTGAAAAAAATAATCTACATGCCAATTTCTACAGTGGGATTCACCCACACTGTTGCACACCATTTACATTAGCAAGGACTATCACCTTCTTGTCTCTCTGGTCCCAAACCCATGATTTATGTGTTTGTCTGTGTGACAGAAGACCCCACGGCAGAAGTGCATGAATAATGCAAAAAGTTTAACTGTGTCCTGCAAGTCCTTTACATTTACTGCTATCAGGGTAAATGTGTATGGATTTGTTGAAAAAAGAATTACTAATATTAATGGAACAGATGTATGTGGACTACCACAAGAAAACTTTTCTGTACAGTTCAGCCCGGCTCATGCTAAAAGTCCCGCAGTTTTTGTCACAACTGTTGCTGACATGAGTCAAGGGTGCTGAATTTTTCATTTTCTTTTACATAATCTGTTTAAAGCAAACTCTTTATTACTGACATATTTGTAATATAATATTTCTGATAAAATATCACAATTTCAAGTTTTCACAAATGGAATGCCTGCCAAAGATGAGCAGTTCAAGGACGATGTACGACGCTAAAAAACGATTTGGTTCTGATAATTGCAGTTAAAGCATTAACGTACATCTTTTTAGCTTGCTTAAAATATTATATCACCCCAAACCAGAATGGCTAAACTATTTTTAGTATTGTATAATGCATCCTTTTTCTATAGAAGGTTGAAAACAACATCATTGGTAATTTTATCAATGATGCTGGAAGTTTCACATCATTAAGTGTCTAAATTGAAGAACTTAAACAACGTTTATGCATACCAAAGTGTGGCAAGTCTATGCTGCATTTAAGTTTTGTTACATAATAAGTTCCTGGTAGTTTTTCAGTGATTGGCTGTGTGGTAGTGGGTGAAAATGAGCACAAGGCGGGCAGGGCAAGGGAGGACGTGGCAAGGCACACCATCTGTCCAGGCTGAGCCATAAAGCCGACTGTAATCAGGCCGCTATGGCTGCTGAATGAACAGTCAGAGAGGCGAGCAGGGCTGTGGCAGATTGCTCCAGTTCCTGCTTTAAATGCTGGCCTTAATCAGCACAACCTATAGTGCAAAGAGGACGTAGACATAGACAGCTTTGGTGTCCGGAGACGCTGACACTAGGTCAAGGACTAGCGGACAGGCATGATCAGTTTTACAAGCAGGGTAGTCCTTGGACTGGGGGGATTTGGGCAGGTAGCCTCCTATAGATATATCCACAGTCTGTGCCTATTGTGTGATATTCTAACACTTGAATCATGGAGCTAAGTCTTTCTAAAAGATTAGTGGCTTGCAATTTAAAAAAAATAAAAATCCAGAAGGTTGTCTGAGGAAATTTCAACACTTTCTCCTCATTCTGGACCAAAACTATTCTGTCCACTACACAACAGGAGTAAAATTAGAAAAATATCTGATTAATATGTAGAGGGAGGCATTTAGAATTAAACTGAAATGAGAAACAGTGGAAATATCATTAGGCGAGCCAACAGATGGAGCTAAAATGATTCTAATGCGGCATGCATAAAAAAACACGGACCAAATAAGCCAGGGAAGCAATGAATGTAAAATTAAATGAACGGCATCAGTTTATTTTTGTTGCAGGCGTGGCCCAACATGCACAGTCGTATCTGCACAACTTCTAGACAGCGAGCTCGCTATGACTGCCAAGGCCTTGGTGACCTTCGCATTACTAAGTGGCAGGATGGTAAGAAATGCTTTGATGCCTCAGCCTGCCTGCTTCCTCGTGTTGTGGCTGGAGGAGGAGGGAGGCGTCTGGGTGGGTGTGCTTCTGTGTACACACACCTGAAAGAGAGCCTTTGTGTTGCTAAACAGACCCCCGGAACTCTGGAGCAGCCATGCCGCTTCAATTTCAAACGTTTCCTGTCACTGAAGGCACAAACGTGTGGCATCTCACTGGACGGACTTGAGCCTTTTGATGGCGGAGACAGAAAGACTTTGAAGAATAGTGGTGGTGCTGAGGAACATTCTTGCTGTGGGTCAGCTTGGAGGAAAAATATATTCCTCCAGTACATTAAAAAACTCACTGTATTCTTCACCTCCTCAATCTTTGTAGCTCTTCAAGCTTTTCCAAAAAAACCCCACTTATAGTACAGGTTGAGAGGATGCAACAGAACAGCCAATCGAGCTCTGTAGTTAAGTGTCCTCTGGAACTAGCAGTTGCAAGTTGTGAGAGGGTTAATTATGAAGTCCTGTGTTCCAAAAGGATAAGAAAAATTAACAAATGTATGCATCCAAGGCAGTAAATCCTGCTAAGTACAGAGCAAGACAGGCTCCCAGCAAAAACCATCCTATAGAATAAACAATGTAATTTGTCATAACTGTAAATTCAACCACCTAAAACCTATTTACATGTGAAAGAGGCTCCACTAAATGCTTATGATGGATGGAATATAACTCTCAGATGACAGAGCGTTACTTTACATACAACACATAGTCTTGCTCAGTGTGGTTAATCTCAAAGTGATTGCCGACGACCTATTGAAGGCATCATTCAGAGGAGAAGAGGGGGAAGAAAGGACGAATATGTGTGTTTTAAAGAGGGGGAGCACGTGGAGGCGAAAGCCAATTCTGACTCTCGTGACCCTCGTGTCGCGCGAGCTGAATTTCAAGCACGACGCTCGTCAGCAGTCCAGGAAATACAATTAAGGCTCCAATCAATTTTCAGCCTGAGGTCTGACGATCTTCCCCTCGCTTTCGCAAACACACACACAGAAAACACGCATGGTTGCAGGTTGTCTAAAGCTCCGACGGTGATCCACAGAGGTGAACAAAGCGATGCATCATCACAACACGCTGGGGCAATTAGAGGTGAAACATTGGCTGGCTGACAAACCCGCTGTGAACGTATGCAAAACTTCCTATCTTCTTCCTCTTTAGCAGCCAGAAGTCACAATGAGAAACTTCAAATGAAGGAGGTTTTTTTTTTTCAACTCAGCTGCAGAAGCTTTACTCAGCTGCTTCAATGACAAATTCCTGCACAGAACTGAAAATGATCAAAGGAGCCACAAACCTCCAAAAAAGCTGACAATGTTAGCTTGAAACTTACCCCATTTTGAGTTTCTCTCCATTTTTAACGCTGCCATTTTTTCTGAAAAGAGCCAGAAACACTGTGCAGACATCCCTGAGCTCCATATGTAGCGACATCCGATTGCTCAAACAGCACTCTGCTCTTGCAGCGCTATAAAGTGACCCAGACACTATTGGAGAAATGTGGGTCTCTAGGCTAAAATAGGCCATGCAGTCGTCATATAAGCCTCAGTGCTTTTCGCTCAATCGACAGACAGCATGGTCAGACCCGTGGCCGGGTTACCGAATCAGTCTGACAGCAGATCTCCTGTTCTCGTTTTCTACTTGCCGTGTCTCCGGCATGTCATTATCCGACACTGGCCCTGTGCAAAGACAGTGATCTGGCAGGCAAAGACTTTCCCATATGTCCCATGTTAAGCCCTCTCCAAAGGAGAAGGGCCCCTGCTGGGAAGGCAAGCAAGCTGGTAGTCTTGGATCAGACGGGAATCAGGGATGGACTTGCAAGGATGAAGCACAACTAAGGGACAGGGATCCCCCCCGTTTTGTCAGCCAGTGTGTGCATGTCTGTGTGTGTCCATATAGCCTAGTGGGTCTTCACTGGTGATTAAGAGGCTTTGGCTTTGCTAAAATCAACACTTTCCGTGCAAGAAAAGCTAACACGGAGGCTGCATGCCAGGACACTTGCTGCATGATCAGACATCTCTGCGTGCCATCGCAGACTTCAAGCATCTCATCGGTCCTCTCTCTTCAGATCTGTCACTTTTCAATAATGTTGTTCTCAGATGCCCGTTTGTTAATTTTAGTCATCGCTCTACTGCCAGTGACCGCCTGCATGCTTGCATGTTTTACAGCTCAGAACAAGCAGGAGTTGCTGGTCCCCCCCTGCCACGGTTGGAAAATCATTCTGCCAGCATTCCTTGGCAGCAACATATGAGCTACACTGTGTCTATATTCTGAATTAAAAATAAAAGGATGGCCTTTTGTGCACTCTTGTTGTTTTTCCTTCCTCGCAGAAAACTCTTGGTCACTTGTTCAAACTTCAGAGCGGAGCATAGTGCAAGTTTTGCAACAGGAATTAAGAGGATCAGAGTGAAATAACTAAATGGACCGACACAAACATTTCAGCGGAATGTGCCAGAGATATGTGGAGAAGCTTCAGCTTTTCTCTGTTTGACTCTGCTGACACTCTCACTTTATCAGCACTGTCAGAGGCTCAGGTTGACCGAGACCCTCTAATCAGATTTGACCGGTGAACAATTGGAATATCCTCAAGCCGGTGAAATGATAGGGAGAACAATCACCTGGTTGTGCAGCTGAATCGAGGCCATCGGGGGCCGTCGCGTGACTGCTCCAGCGACAGCCACAATCGCATTATCTGACCTGAACAAGCCACTGCAAAACTGTCTGTTTTAGCGCAGAAATATTCCATTCTTCCTCTCATACTCCTTTCCAGCAAATCACTTATGTACGCCCACCGAGTGATTGCCTAGCTTAACCCGACGCTAAGCCACCCTTATCCTCTTAGAGCTGTTTTGCAGAAAACATGCGAGGAGACCCTTTCTTAGACGTGACCTCAATGAAGAAGGGGAAACAAACTGAAGGTTTTTGGTGACATGTCTGGTGCAGTTTAGAGACTTGAGGACAGTTCAGAGCTGTAAAAGTCATACGCATCAGTCATGCGTGTTACACCGGAGTAGCATTACAAAGGTCCATGCCCTTGTGACCGTTGACCGCTGACTCTCACCCGTGACCTTTAACCGTACCAATAAGACACACATGCAAGAGAAGAAGAGATCAAGAGGCCAAAGCATTTAGTGTTCCTGACAGTCATATTTCATTCTGCTTTTCTTGGCTTTCGAGAATTACTACAAAACAACGTTACTAGAAGTGCCTCTTGTTGACTGGGTGCAATTGAGGACAAGTCTGTAAAGAGTGTAAATTAAAACGGACATATGGAGGGAACCAGATTTAGGTTCTTCTTTCATCCCTCCAGCAGTTACGCTACATTTGGAGGGATTTAGAGTGCAAATTCATGACGGCGGTTCCACATGTTCACCTCTGGCCAGAGGAAGCAGTTAGCAATAAGAGAGCCATTGGTCCTGGGGAGCATCTCACTGGAGCCTCTAGACGATCTCCCCAGTGGGTTGCAGACATGTGTGTTCCACATGTGAGACAGAGATACAGACTAAGGAAGACATCCCAGTGGGAAACCTTAGTCGTGATGACAGCATGGAGTCCATTACTTACACAAGGAGCTTCGAAATCTCCCAAGCAGAGGGCCATTTGGGAACTGGGGGGTCAAGATGGTGAGGATGTTTGGTAAAACCTAATCAAGTCAAGTCTTACGTTGAGCTGAAACAAGTTGTTGATTTTAAGTTACTAGTCAATTGATGAAAAGTGCAATGGCAACCGTTTTCATACTTGATCAGTGTTTAAACTCATTTGTGAACAAAAGCAAGAAAGAAATCAATTGAAAATGTGGATATTCTGTGTTTTTTCAAAGTGATGATAGTAAATTTGAGTTTTCGACTGACAAAACAAGCTAATTGACAGCGTCTTCATGAACACTGGGTAAATTCTTTTTATTACTATTTTCTGAAATTTCACACATGAAATGATGCATATATCTGCAGAGAAAAATAACTACTATTTTACAGCTATTCATCTATAATTCAGTATCGGAACACAACGGAGAAACGATTTGTCGATAAAACATCCTGATTGGATTTCTGTCCAAAAATATGAATGCATTCTGTATCTTATAAATAATAAATTGCCATAAAGATGTCTTGTTCTGCAACACTCCAGCGCCCTCATTTGGGCTATTAAATGCACAATTTTGATCATGAACTTAGTGATGTCATTAGCATTGCTTACATTTAACAGGCAATACCTTCAACAGCCATATCAGTCGATTGGAACTATTCAGAAAGTTCTATTCAAATGAGGTTTGATGACTACAATATTACGTTTGAAATACAATTATTCAATTCTCAAACAAAAATCCATTCACCTCAATTGTACTGCAGGGGCAGAGGTCGGTGAAGTGACCCTTCAAAGAATTTGATTATGAAAAAAAACGATACACAGAGTATAAGAGCAGCTCTGTATATGTGTCAGCTGCCAGACAACCAAATCTATACTGCAGCCATGAGGTCAGTTTGAATTACATGCTTTCTGGCTTTAGGCTACAATCTGTGAGCACCAGTTTCACAAGCCAGAGAGAAAAAACAGGCGAGCTCCTGTGATGCGAGCACGGATGCCCTACTTCCGCAGAAGCTTGTAATCTGACCTCTTTCAAACAGCCTATAAACATCATAACCAGCATGTTTAATCCAAGGCAGAAGTTTGCTGGGGTGGAGTGGGTGTACACAAGTGTTTGTGATCGTTTGACACAATTACAAGCAAGTAAAAGGTTGCGCTTTGGCACAGAAACCCAGCGTCCTGCTTGGTAAATGAGCAGACTGTGTTCTCTTCAAAGGAAAAACTGGCAGATTTATAGCAAAGTCCTCTTATGGGCTGGTAATTTAGTGCAAGTGATAGAGTAGAATAACCTAAATTAAGTTCAATCAAGCATAATTCCCTGTTCAAATTTGGAAGTTAAAGAGAGAGGCTGAAATGGACCAATAAATCCTTTAAATATGAGGTGCTCCCAGAATAGTCCAGACACCTATTATCTATTTAACAGCCCCTCATCCCCATTGGGCAGGAGTAAGGAAGTAACTTCAAAAGGCTGACCCCCCTCCATCCTGTTAATGACCCCAGATGTGTCGTCTTGAACAGGGGCCTGATTCATCTGGCTAAATCCTGTAGCCGCCAAGGCATGCAGTTGGTGTGGGGAGGGCTGTTTCAAATGCTCCAAATTAAAACACTTGGGCCAGGCGTGGCTGGATGCTTGGATGATTAGAAGAGAGGGCATTGATCTGCAAACAGAGTGCAATCACTCAGCTCCCTCTCTGAGTGTATTAGCCTTCACCAGTCCAGCTGTGCAGTCCAATGCAGCAGTAATGAGAGTAGCACATGAATGCATAGAGTGCGGCTCTGAAACTTTACTCTGCGGACCACAGAGGGATCTCAACCTGAGCGTGACTGTCTAAACAACATGTCCAGACTCGATAAGCACCGCCATTCCTGCCTGCTTACATCATCGGGGCCATGACACTGAATATGCATTATGCATGTGTGCACACATGTTCTCACACACTGAGTAACGTGCAGAAACACCCGTCATCATCTGCTGTTGTTGTTAGTCTAGCAGTAAGTCTCCCATATCCTGCCACGAAGAGGACTCTTCAAGACAGTAATGATTCAAAGTCAAGTGGACCGGGTTGGCTGTAAACGCCGTGGTTTTGCCGATGAGCGCACATGTGTTCTGAGTGACAATGAGTGTTATCCAGCGGCACAGCAAAATGAAGCCAAGAGGAATTTGTTTTCAAACTGGTTTACCTTGAATGCCCTACAGAGAGCGGAACAGAAAAACACATCGGACCTGAGCTTCTGTAACCAAGGTGTGTGTGTAGATTTGAGAGCAACAACAAGGCCTCTCCTTTCCCCTTTCTGCTGTCTAATCTCCACAGCAGGCAGAGGAATGACTACAATGGAGTCTTTAAAAGGATAAGCACAGAAAGCAAAACAAAACTCAGTGAAGGGAAACCAAACAAATTGCCGACAAAAGACTGAGAAAGTTTGGTCCTATTCATGGGTAAAATTAAACTGCAGTTCTGGTCATTACCTGAAAATTGCTTCCCTCATCTTCAAGCCAGACGTGAACGAAGGGCCCTCAGTAGCCCCCATGTTCTTGTCTGCTTCATCCTGTCTGAGTGTGGTAGCACAGGATGGAGAGAGGATGTAGACAAGGCCTCAAAGTGTCCTTGCAGGATAAACATCCAAACACACTCGATGGATTGTATTTCTGTCTCTACAATTCATTCAGTCGCACTAATTTTAAGTTCTTGTCTACTGAAGGACAAGATTTTAAGTGCTGGTGCTCCTCATCACATCCCCATCTTTTCACCCCTTGTCCTCCTCTGTCCTGGCTTTTTAAATGTCTCGCCCATGTGGAGTCGTTCGACGTCCAGGGTGGGCCGAGGAGGCTGCTGAGTTGTGGGCTGGAGTCTCCAACTAATCCGCTGGAGTTTAATGACAGCAGGCCTTGCTAGTGGTGGTGAAGCCTTAGGGGGTTGACCCAAGTCAGGAGGGGCTGGGCATGTGACCCACACCGGGCTAAGAGCCCAACTGGCTGGGGGAGGGCGTGTGTGTGGAAGAGTGGCTATAGGCATGTGTGAACACCTACGTCTGGAGCTGAGTGGCCAGTCACTTGAGGAATGCCGACTTTCTGATCTCAGCCGTGAAAACATGGGCAAATTGAGCTGTTTTTTTGTGGGTGAAGGTAGAAAAAGAAAAGCCGGTTGTTCCAGTTCTGGCAATTCTGGAAAATGTTACCCCTGCCAAAAAGAGTCTAAGCACTACAGGGGCATACAAACGAAAACGCAAACAAAGGCTGCAAGAAGCTGAGATTCCCTGGAGTTTGTCTGGCTGCAGGGGCGACTGTCTGATCTCTGCTGTTTGTTGTGGATACGGCTGTTTGTTCATACGTGTCTTTTTTTGTGTGATACTGCAGCTCTAACAAGCAGCTCATTACGTTTGTCTCATATCATCACAGAACAACGCTGTCTCCTGGTGTAATACATCATAAAAGCAGCAAGCTCAAAAAAAGAAAGGAAATTTAGTTAAATCTGACTGGAACCTATTTTTGGCATCCATTTAAAAGACTATGTTTGATATCTTTGCTAGAACATTTCTCTTATGATACAAATTGGGGCGTCCGTTTCATCGTCATCATCCTGAGCACAACCTCAATTAATTAGCAATACGCAAATCAATTGCTGCCTGAGGTCAAACAGATCCCAGCCTATTTAAAAGATTGGATGTCCACCTAACATGATTTGAAAGTGTTATCTCGCAAGACACATTGATGAACTGAGGCTTCTATTCCCCTAATGCACAACAAATAACTAGGCAAAATCAATTGAAAGATGGTTGCAGGTTTCAGGGGACACATCTAGCAGAGATGCGACTAGCTGCCGCCTGTTGGCTGACAGCAAATGCATATAAAGCGGTGCATGTCTTTGCATGTGCTTGCACGTGGGGGGTATATCCATAAGCCAATAACTGAAACAGCAGAGCGAGGAGGAGATGCAAGTGGGGCAAAGGTTCCTGGGATGACATTGCTTGGTGACAGAGTTATCTTTATTCTTTCTTTTTTTTCTTTTTACTGGCTTGTAAGTCGCTAATTAAAGTGACCACACTGATGTCCCATCTGCCACCAGGGCCCAGCGCCACAGATTATTGGCTGCCAAGTAAGCACGTTAATCCACTGAAGGACCAGGTAGCCGTAAACACACTCCATGCGCACGTTTCAGAGACCTGCTCGCTGCTCATTCACATTCAGATAAGCACCAGCATCGCTTAAACAAAGATTAAGACTTTGACAGTGAGACTGAAATCCTGTTAGCTTGTTAGCGTGGAGGTGGAAGGGGTGGGGGGGGATATCTTTGTAGCTTGTGGAAGGTAAAAGCAGCTGAACCTCAGGCTCCCCTCAGGAGACGCAAGAACCATTGAGGACATGGGCGCACGGAAATTACAGCAATCCAGCATGATGACAATGAGCGACACCACTGGAATGAAAACAGCTGAACGTGCTGGCGAGGTTGAGGGAACGTCCCCACTTTGATAAGCATTTTTTTAAGGACATAATGGAGTCTTCGTCTATATTGTCGAGCAACAGTCTCGATACAGCACCAGTAACCCGCCGGATACCCAATGAGACCCATCCATCTGGGCGACCACTGCCATGGCGACAAATTCATCTGTCTCCGTGGGGACCTGTGCAGAACCCAATCAGGGATGGGCTTTATATATTTCCCTCCTAATAGAACTGCAGTACTTTCACTTCAACACTTTCCTATCTACTAATTCACTTCCACGTTGACCCCCCCACCTTTTAAAGTCTAACTTGACGAGGGAGTGCACTATATCCACACAAATATTATCACACTTTGTTGGCAACCTGTGCAGGGAGCACTGAGTCTACACACAGGTCAGGCAGTGAGATATATCAACTGTAACCTAAATGAAAGATGTGGACAGGTGCAGCCAGCTAATATAAAATTGGTTCAGACAGGTTTACACAGGATATCATGATGATTTATACGCCTCTGAAAGGCTTCCTATACCCACTTGAAACTGCCTATAAACTATTGTTTCATATGCCATTTTCTGCGCCATCCAAATCAAAGCAAAATTAACCGAAAATGTGATTATCCCCTTCAAAAACTGCAGCTAAAGGAGCCTTGAGCGAGGCATTTAACCGCTGCGGTTAAAGCTCAGCAGCTCTCAAGTGTAAACTGTATGAATGTGCTGCAGGGTGTTGCTTTTATAAAACGGATGTAAGGAGGCTGAACATAAGTGAGCAACACTGTTGAGCGTAATTCAGAGGCTTCAATGGAACATTTTAAATATGTGATAAATCTTTGGAATGGCTCTTAAATATTTTACTCTTCCCCTGGCGGTGACTCTGCCCTCGTCTGCACTATAACACTGGGACCATTAAAATGTACAGGATTTTCTCCACTAACTTAATGAGAAGATAAGAAGTTAATGTGAAATCCTCTGTACTTCTTTTTTCCTTCTCTTTTTTTTTTTTTGCATAAGTAAAGCACTGAATGCCTATCGCCTAATTATGGCATCAACTCAGCTCCAAGTCTTGATTTGCTTTCCCTCTCTGTCACACTCCAGCAAGCTGCGCAGTGGAGGACAAACTCATGAAATAGAGGTTAGTGAAGTAAAGACAAGAGCATTGTTCGAGCACTTCTCGCCTTATAAGTTCTCTTTTTCGAAGCCGAAGTAATGCATCGGCAATTTTTTTTCGTTTTGCTGATGACAAGGTCAAGTGACCAAGAGAAATGTCACTGAAGTACTGAAGCAAAATGGAAAGAAGGAAAAAAATAAACAAAGGAAAAGAAAGAGCAGGGACCAGATATCGATTTTGAAGGTTATAAAGACAGTGCTGATTGCAGGAAATTGTAGGTGAAAATCAATCGACTGTTCGAGGTTGCCACACATTCCAATATAACCTTAAATATCCTTTTTTTGATTGTTTGTTGCCAGTTCAAAAGACAACGTAAAAGCGGTTTTCTTAGGTCTATTTTGGTGTCTTCAGATTGAATTGCAGATGCCCATTACTTTAGTGTAGCTACTGTAATGCGACCAAAATTAATGTTTTTTTTTTTTCGTGATTTCAATGTCACGTGGCCTCTCTGTGGATAAGATTGCTTATATACACCATTTATATATCAAAACTGACAACCATTCACATGCTTGCTGCACTGTAAAAAAAAGAAGGTAATATTTCAGCAGCTGGTGTACCAAAAAAAAAACTTACTGCAAAATAAATTGTCTTGCAATACATTAATTTTCCATAAGTAAAATGCATTTTTTAGCCTTAATTTTCCATGGAACCATGCCCGATTTTTGGACTTTTTAATGAAAGATATTTACAAGTGCAAAAACAATATAATAATAACAATAATAATAATAATAATAATAATAATAATAATAATAATAATAATAATAATAATAATAATAATAATAATCATCATAATAATCATAATCATAATCATAATCATAATCATAATAATAGGATATGATATTTTCATGTGATAAAACAAGTACAACATTTTTAAAAATGGAAAAATGTAGTTACAGGTGTTTTTGTGGTATTTTACATTGGATGTGTAAGTACTTCAGAGTATTTCAAAAATCAGTACAATTTCATGTTTTTCCTACAGTGTACTACCTCAGAGCTGTTTAATGTTGTACAAATTGTGAAAAACTTCTCGAAAGACTGAAAAGTGTTGAGTGCATCTTACCACAATGACTGCAATCAAAGGTATGAAAATCCAAGGCACTCTGTGTCTAAAGGCATTTTAATTAAAAACCCTTCAACTTGAAGCCTTTATCAGATTTAAAAGACATATTTGTCATTTCTGAGCTACGTACTCCAAATAAAACTGATTTACATATCCAACCATAGCTTTCACATGACTCAAAAGAAACATTAATTACTGCTCTTCTTGACGCAGATGCTTTGACTTTTAAAAACACCACATAAAGAAATGTGAAGGAGTCTAAATAAAGCAAACCATCACTAATCACTCCAGTGAGTACAAATTCTTGCAGATGACTTGTGAAGTACTAATTTTTGTGTCAGGAGACAGTTCAGAAACATGTGAGGGCACATCTTTAAAATGTTTTTTTTTATAACTCAGAGGAGATTCTTTATCTATTAATTTTCTATACTCAATAATAGCTGCTAGATACAGTAATAAAATCCAAATAACTGGAAACATTTACAGATATTGGGTGGGGACTCTGAACCTCAGCTTTTGTAAGATTCTGGAACAGTTTTGTGACTGTAGCTGTTCGGTAAAGAGAAATACAGGATTTCTTTTTGAAATGACATATAAGGTTCCATAAAATTGAAATACTCAAGCAAAATATTACCAGAAACACCACTTTCTATATCTCCTACACAGGTTTACTGAGTAGCAACTTAGCAGTAAGTCTTTTACTTGTTTTAATTTTGACTAATAGTGACTCTTGTATAATATCAAACCTACTCTCAGGCCAGTTTTCAGGCCAGTTTTACCTGGAGAATTTCTGCTGCAGTGAAACCATCTGCGCCCGTCCCAGCTCGGACTCCTCGGTCACTTCCCGGAGACGCTTCTCGCTCTCCAGTCGCAGGCGTCGCTCTTCCTCTAGCTCGTGGATCAGCTTTTCTCGCTGTTGGCAAACAGAAATAGATGAAGGGTTAATGGTTAACTCTCAGCGGCCTAAAGGCTAAAAAGGTCATCCTCAAGTCATACGCCATATTTACTGTCCCTGGGTGTAAATCTCTGAATCCCTGACAGCTTTAAAGTTGCTGTTTTTGCTTGATCTCTGACCCATGTTTGGTTGAAGGGTAAGTGAGCACAGGAGGTGATCAGCAAAACATCTGTGAAGCTGTGATGACAGTTTCAAAGTCTGTCTGGTTTTAAAATACATCCAGGCCCTGCCATTTTTTAAAATGTCTTAGGTGTAAGAGACAAAAAGAAAATAAGGGCATGATGACATTCAGGCTGCCAGATGGGCATCGCTTCCAGTAGTTTGTTGTGACTTTGAAATGTTCATAATGAACCTCGCCGTCCTTCTGTCTCTAAGACAGAAAGTTCACAGTAAATGTCAAATGAGATCTCTGAGCCTGGTCTCCTGTGCTTCAATCTTTCTCTTCCTTTTTATTTGCAGGTCTACTGACCAGAAAATACAATGAACAGCATATTTATCACCAAAGCAGACCCTGTTCTGTCACTCTACACATAAACCATCTGTCAAAATTTGAACAAAATGTAAGCAGAAAATACAAGATTGCCTTTATTTGTGAACCAGCTCGTAAGATTTTGCTCAGAGTGTATGTATTTGTAATTTGGGACACAAAACTAACAATTTCAGAATTTCATATGCTTCCAGACCTGGGAATTAGAGTACTTTCACCCTCAGCAAAACAGCTTACCTAGGAAACCACTAGAGGGGTTAAATATCCCCTCACAGAGTCATTAAATTTGGTGAGGACACAGCCAAAATTCTTTCCAGCTAATCCAAATGATTAAATGACTAAAGCAGAGGCCAAATATTTAATTACTGGCTCTTGAAAATGGAAAAAAGTGCAACATTTTCAAACAGTTGTGGGCATAGAGATAGATGTAACCATGTTTCCTTCCATGAATACAGTCTTTGGTTGACATTTCAGTAGAATTTGATATGTGGTAAATATATACATGTCCACCAAAAATTGCATTTTTGTATGAAATATGATTACACATGCTACCGTTCAGAAGTCTGGGGTCACCCAGACAATTTCATGTTTTCCATGAAAACTCACACTTTTATTCATGTGCTAACATAATTGCACAAGGGTTTTCTAATCATCAATTAGCCTTTCAACACCATCAGCTAACACAATGTAGCATTAGAACACAGGAGTGATGGTTGCTGGAAATGTTCCTCTGTACCTCTATGGAGATATTCCATTAAAAATCAGCTGTTTCTAGCCAGAACAGTCATTTACCATATTAACAATATCTAGACTGCATTTCTGATTAATTTGATGTTATCTTCATTGAAAAAAACTGCTTTACTTTCAAAAATAAGGACATTTCTAAGTGACCCCAAACTTTTGAACGGTTTATAAACATACTGTATACGACCTCTGGGACCCCAATACTACCCTCATTTGAAAGTTTGCACTTTCTTTTTCATTTTAAAGAACCAATAATTGCTAATTAATCATTTGACTCTACTGGGAATTATTTTGTCTGTTGTCTCACCAAATGTCATGGTTGTGGGTGTCACTATTCTGGAGATACTGAATCTTTAAAATGGCTTCCCAGGTTAGATATTACTTTGAGGGTAAAAATACAAATATTTCCAGTAGTGAAAACATTTGAAATTCTCTAAATTCAGCCAAAATAGTTTGTTCTGGCTCCCAAATAAATTAATTGTCGGTGCAGCAACATATTTCCTAAATTCTGTCAGAATAAACACAAACTAACCAAATAAAAGATCTGACTTTGAGCTGAACCTTATCACTAATTGCTTTCCTCCAAAAACCAATTAAACGTTGAAGTACTGTCATGTTGTTATGTTTGTAATAATCAAATTCTTCATCATTCTCTGGCTGTGAATTCAGGTAACCATGATCCCGTCAGTCCTTGATCATCTGCCTGAAGGATGAGTAAATACATGTCATACTGCCTGTCAAGAGATTTCTATTCAGCAGTCAGTCAGAAATAATATCCTTTTTCTTACGCTAAACCTCATCTGAAAGTCTTCCTCTCCATCCCAAGCAGTCCATCATTACTCCGTGTCAACTCCAGAGATTGCTTCCTCACAGACCAGCATTATGGGGACATCTAGTGGTGTAAAATAATGTAGTCAGGCCAAAAAAAATGTCCTTTACTTGGTATTTAGAAGAAACATCCTCAAAATGGGGTTTGTCTTTATGCTTAGCCTATCATCAACATGTTCAACCGTGACTTAAAGCTGCACCATAAAACCAAATTGCAAAGAAAAATGTCAAAACAACTGGAAAGTATGCCTGTAAATTACTGAACAGCTTCGAAAATAACCGCTTTTACTCTGACCACACTGTCTTGAATTCTACCAATAAACAGCTATATTTCACTGCATTGTTACTTGGCAGAAATTCTGTCACAAAAGCAGTTTTTAACTGGTCTGCGAGAGAGAATATTAAACCCAAGTCACCATTAAAACCAGTTCTGGTCTTCACTGTGGCCGTAAATTCATGGCTACTATGTGGAGCGGCTCTTTACCCAACGGGGAGGCTCCTCCTGTCAGGAGTAATGGCTGCAGTAAATCCAGTCATACAGAGGCATAAAGTAGTACATCCCCCTGCCAGGAGCTGGACCTATATATTTGGACAAAAACCAACCGACTTTCTGGCTTCTTTCTTGAAGGAAAATAGGTCATGCAACATGTAAAAGAATGTTTTTCTTATTTTTATACCTGCGTGTTGCATGCACAATATGGCAAAGTGAAAAAAACAAACAAAAAAGGATGGAAATATGTTTTGATGATATCCAAAATAATAATAATAATGGCATAAAACTGCAGCCTCCACTTTAGTTGAATTTCATCTCAATGCAAATAAGCACAAAGGCCTTTTTATTAGTACCACAGCATGCATTAAAGTGCAGAGTATTGTTGGCCTGGATTTTCACCCACACACAAAATAAAAGCACAGTAGCTTTGGTCCTGATTTTTGTTGCCCACATGGCCCAACGAACGCCCCAGGCATAAACCACCGACCACTATGTGTCTGCTGACAGAGTGTTGCCAACAACCTCAATAACAACACAGGATTTATAGTCTACATTGTCGTAAAAGCCCTCTATTGCTTTTGTTCAATATATAATTTCTGCAATTTAACGAGGCTATTAAATCAAACATTACCATATCTTTATGCGGCCAGAAATCCCCCGCAATACATTACAGTTTTTTTTCCTCTCAGTTGAAATGTTTATTGTCTACAGCAACTTTCTTTTACTTTTTTCTGTGGTGAGGAGTATGCTAATTGAAAGCATATTCTTTGACACGCCTGAGCTGCAGCTACAAAGACAAACACGCCTTTAGAAATGCCCTGGGAAGATATCTTAAAGTCAACATCGACATGGGATGTGACAGAGACAAAAACATGCTTGGCGACTTTCTATGAGAACATTTATCTTCTTTATCCAACCACTTCTGAGGAGATAATCCTCCGACTTGACTGTCTTGTCACGGCCTGGATGAGTTGTATAGCCAGGTTTGTCCTGTAGAGGGCAACATGTTCCTGGAATAAAACTACAAAAGCTCCACCAAAGCCGCCTCTATCAAACAATACAGTGCTTTGAAAAAAGCAATGTCAAATGGAATAGACCAAGTAATCTATAAAATGGCCCAGGCAGGGTTTTATACCGGCCTACTGAGCCATATATCTGAAACCAGCCCAGATTGGGTGTTTCAGGATTAAATGTGACCTCTGCTGCAGTCAAGGCTGGTTTCATTTCCTGGTTGATAAAACATGTATCCATCTAGATATGACCAAATGTATCACCAGGCTTCTTCCTTGAGATTGAATGGACTGCGAGATGGTATTGATTTCACTACACAAAATGTACTGACACAAATGAAAAATCTGGGATGAAAGAAGCAGCAAACATCTAATTTATGTGTTATATTGTAACATACACGGGGATGTACAGCAGCACTGAAACTGTATTAGTTGCAGTGGAGCCCGGAATGAAGCTTGGCTCGGTAATTGGACAGCATTAGATGGTAATAGTATTCATCCGAGCTGAATTACTAGAAGACTTGAACCCCCCTGATACCGTCCAAGATGCACCAAGGACTCTAAATTAATTAGAGACCTCTGCCTCTGCTTGTTGTGCCTGTCTCCCATAAAAAGAAAGGCTGCAGTGTAGTGTGATCAGGTTAAGTGCATGTGTGCAGTGCGTCTGATTCTGCAGGATGTCCATCTGCGACTGTATATGTGTTCATGCAGGGTTTGGGGTACAGTTCGGGGGGCTCAATAATCTCTTCATTACACAGAAACCCCCCTCAGTTGGAGCTCTTTGCCTAATCAAAGGGGCCGGGAGCAGATCCGTGGCTCGCTGCTAAAGCAAACATCAGGGACACAATGCACCGCGCAGGTTTCTTCATTCATAAATAAAACATGCTACGAGGCTGTTTGTGCGTGTTCGTCAGCAAGACTGAATCCAAATGAAAGTGTAACACGAGGAGGATTTGGCCTCTTCGCTGGCACACATGGTGTATTCGAAATGCCAGGTCAGACTCGCTGTGCTAGAGACAAATCAGGTGTTTTCACAAAGACAAAAGTGTGCAAAAGAGTGGCATTTCTGTTTGAAAGATTAAAGAAAAAAACATTTTAATTAAATGTCAATCAAAGGAGCTTCAGTTGCAATTAGGATCTTCATTGTTTGGCACCTCAAAGAAAAAGATGAAATATTTAGAGGAACATACAGTACTGTTGAAAAGTTTGGGGTCACCAAGACAATTTCATGTTTTCCATGAAAGCTCATATTTTTATTCATGTGCTAACATAATTGCATGAGGGTTTTCTAATCATCAATTAGCCTTTCAACATGACTAGTTAACACAATGTAGCATTAGAAGACAGGAGTCATGGTTGCTGGAAATGAGCCTCTGTACCCCTATGGAGATATTCTATTAAAAGTCAGTTGTTTCCAGCTAGAATATTCATAACAATGTCTAGACTGTATTTCTGATTCATTTAATGTTATCTTCACTGAAAAAAACAGGACATTTCTAAGTAAACCCAAACTATTGAACGGTAGTGTATGTGAGCTAACGTGGAGTCTTAACAGTGTTTAATTCACTAAAAAAAAAATCAGTGTGTTGTGTCCCCTAGGGCTCCATCAATTCAATTATCATGGAGAGCCACTCCGTTAGAGAGTAGCACTTCTCTCTCAGACAGCCATGGGCACTATAGCAAATAATACACACACCCCAGGAATATGCTAAATCATATGAGTGGCCCATTTATCATTGCCAAGGGAGCCCCCCCCCCACAACACCCACGCACTGCGAGTCATTCAGTCACACACACACGGAGAGTGCATGAAAAAACAACGGTGTGGAGATGCGATTTGGGCCTGGCTGTCAGCGCTCGTCACCCGGGTGAATGTGCTGATCGCTGGGGGAGACCCCATCTCGGCCCTGGCCCCTGTCCCTGCCTGATAAGGCCAATCTGCAGAGACAGCACCTGAGTCCCCCCCAAAACCTCCACGCTGTCACACATCCTCCAAACAGCTGTCAGAAACTCTCTATGAAGGTCCCTCAGCGCTGGAACTCCACAAGGAAGGCCAGAGCCTTCCTGGGAGCCCCCCTTAAAAATACCTTCTTTATCTGCTGAAAGCACACTACAAAAGATGTGTGCTTTTATGGTGGTTTAAACATTAATAAATCACTGTCAGATAAATCATCATACTTGGATCTAATTACCACCAAATAATTAAATTACAGTGGAGCTGAGCTTTTAAATTAATACTGCCAATCTGTGTGGCGTCGTTGCTTGGAAAAGCTTTGGCTCAGTTTGCACAGTTGCCTTTGATTTCTATGTTGCGCAGCAAGCCAGAATAGTGCTTGTAAAATCTGACCCAGTTGAGGAGAACAGCCAGTTGTTTAAACAATCTTAATTAGTATGGCAATTTGATTCTGTGATAAGTCTGAACACTGCACATTGAAATCTTTGAATATGAAGTCATTAAAACTTTATTAATGGGGGAAAACCCAGGAGTTTGGAGCTTAGGGTGCACATTGCATATCAGTGCTGAGCTCCTAGTTTGATTCCCACCTGGCTGGGCCTTCACTGCAAGTCTTTCCCTGCATTTCACATATTCAATAAAGGCAAAATACCACAAAAATTACATTCAACGTCTGAACCCCAAAGACAGACATGCTGTATTAGCACCATTTATCAGATTCCAGAAACAGTTAAAACAGAAACAATACTTTGATGTTCAACTTTCTGACTCTTAAACTACTCATCTGTGATTTTCATCACTTTTATTGGGAAACTTAACCAAATCTAAGTTTAAAACTGATAGTTTATCAAAATCACTTCTTAACATTCTACATACCGATGTGCAACTGTGAAGTCATCAATGAGTCAGTGACCAATGGTAATGTGGAAAAAATTCAGGGACTTTTCAGCTGAACTGCAGGCGGTGTATAGACAGAGCAGAAAGGAGACAAGTACGGAAACGAATGAGAAATTAATGACTAAATGAAATGTTCTGGCTCAAGTGAGAAATGAAAAAAAAAATCAATCATATGTAGGGTCACTCTTGGTTTTTCCAATATTGGTATTAGTACTTAAGGCGCCTAGAAAAATGTTAAACATGTTGATTCCAGATATTTTTGAATTTTGCAAAATAAGCAATCATAGAAATTTAACCTTTTATGCCATGGTTTTTTGCTGTTTCTAGATCACGTCATTATGTGATAGGTTAGAATCTGCACAAGGAGATCTCTCCCCTTTTTTGGGTTGATAAGGTCCATGACTAAAGTTGTATTTTCGCATTAACGATAAACGTTGAAGTGTTCAGTGTACCGGTACATACAGAATCCCCCTGTATATTGCCTCAGTTAATTGCAGCTTCACTAAATTCACGAAACAAAACCAAAAAGAGAGACAAGTTAAGTGAAATCCCCTCAATCCACAACTGAAGGCCAAATGGCTTGTTAAGGGCATTCTGAGAATATCAAAGCAAATTTTATTTGATGCTACAAACTGTCTTGAAGACCGCAGCACTTGAGAAATCTGTTTTTATGCACAGAAATAGCTGATTCCTATCTTGTCTTCGGGGCATATTTCACCATTCTGTGCCACCCGTCCCCACTTTATATTCACAAATGCAACGGCTCCGTTCTTATCTTAGCTTCATTTTCTACATGAAACGCTCCGGAGAAATCCGATTTTAAAATGAGTGAGTTGCACAATTAAGCCGAGTTGAGGCAAAAACAATTTCCTTTATCGACCACAAACGAATCAAATGCCGCAATCAAACCAAAGCATCAGGGGAAATAAGTGGATCTACTGTATGTGAGGATCATATATGTTTAAGCTCAGATATTACAGAGCATCCACAAAACCCAAAGCAAAATAAAGCCAGTTTCTGTCAAGGCCGGAGCAGTTTTTTCACATGTTGTTTAGACAGCCATTTCCACCGCTCATAATCTTACCTAACCGTCTTAAATACCCTTTTAATGGAGAGCCCAGCCCCCTCAGCAAAGCATGCAGCTGCATTTACGAGCCGACATGTGGACTTCTGTTTTCTCCCTGACAGGAAACCGGGCATCCTGCCCCCGATGGACTTAGAATGCACTTCAGAGTAGCATCAAATGAGTGGGAGACAGAGAGCAACCCTGCCCTGTACCACGCCTCTGGATTGAGGGTGTGAAGAATTCCAGAGAAAACCTACAGCAGCGACGAGGCTGTGAATGAGCAGTTTGACTTGGGACAGACAGGGCAGGCTTGTTGGAAAGAAGCCGAGGCCCTCGCAGAAGAAACCGTGACCTGTGCTCTATCAAACACCTAAAGGGAAATCCACTGTTTTTCTTGTAGGAGTTTTCAAGATCGCGCTCAGCAGAGCAAGCCAAAAGCACAATGTCCAAACCCTAATATACCGTTTAAGAAACAAACAGCAGCCTAAGACAGACAGATCTGGTGGTTGTGAGACCATATCACTTCAGACCGATAACAAATGCATCTTGTGTGGCCATATTTGTGGTGGAACACTGCAGTGGCTTCATTCCCGAAGCCTAATTACTGATTGGCCACCAAATGATTTAACCCTCTGAACCCCAAAACCCACTAGTGGGTTTGAAAGGCATGCTGTCTTTGAAAAATCATCCAAATTAGACCTTTAATCAGAGAAAGAAATTGTAAAAACTGCATGAATTCAGGGATTTCAAACTGATGGAACTACTCATCTGTGCTATTGGGTTCAGTTAGAAAACTTTGTTTATACCTTGATATTGCATTAAAGTCAATTTATTACTCCGCTAAGGAATGTGGCGGAGTTATATGACGATCAATGTTAGTTGGTCTGTCTGTTTGTCTGTCGGTGTGCAACATTACTCAAAAACGGACCAACGGATTTGGATGGAATTTTCAGGGAAGGTCACAAATGACACTAGGACCACCTGATTAGATTTTGGCAGTGAAGCGGCTTATAGTCCGGATCCATGGATTTGTTGAACATTTCATGACTACAAGTGAACACTACGTCAGCTGTCTGCTGACGATCACATGATTGCGATCCTTTTGGTTTTTATTGTAAAAATGTATGGGGTATTAACTTTATTGTATTGCACAAAAGCCCTTTTTGAGTTCTCACCACGTCGAGTCATAGTTGTGCTGTTTCCATAGAGGTGCAGGACTGTATGCTTCAGTGAAAAATGAGTCCACAGTGAATAAAAATGTGACAGAAATTGCTTTGGAGCTCATGTGATTCTCTAAATGATCCACAACAGCGGTGTTTTACTTGTGCGCTGCCAGTAGCCATCATGTTTCACAACAAGAGATCCAATTAAAACACAGACTCCTCAGTAAACTGTAATACTGCTTCATTTACACTTATGGCTGCGTAACAAGACCTGAGGCTGACAGTTGCAATGTAGTGCCTTGCACAGTCAAAAAATGCATGCTTCTCCTGAACAATGCTGTGGTAATGGCACTGCATTACACACCCCTGCGTAGCTACTCAGCAGAAACAAGCAGCAGAGGAGTGCAATGGGTGGCACCGCTGTTTCTGTGATCACGTTACACAGAAGACACTAATGGATGTAGAGAGAGAGAGAACCAAGGCAGAAAGGAGAAGCTGTTAAACAGAGGCATCAGATACAGAAGAGGGGTAGCGCCACTTCAAAAGTCTGCGCTGTTTTAATCCGTCTCTCTGGGTTAGCCGCTTGGCAAGCCGAGATGGGGGTTGGGAAAGCAAGCGGGCATGGAAGCGGGCGTCGGGTTGTGGGGGCCTGGGCACAGGCAGTGGCTGGTTAGCAGTTACCACTTCACACCGGCAGCGCTTTGACAATTATCTCCTCGATGCAGCAGTGTCTTTTTCATTTCTATTGAGAAACCGTGCCTGAGCTCCGAAGCCTCCCAGGAATGCCAGAGAGAGAGTGAAAGTGCAAGGGGAGTCCAATGAGGATAATCCCAATTTCAAATGGAGCTTAGTGATATCCCCCTCCCTCCTCCTTTTTTTCTTCCTCCATCCCCCCTCTTCACCCTCCTCCTGTCTGGCACAGATAACTCATCCCTCTCTCAACCCTGTGCATGCGCAGACAGCGATTCACATACCCCTCTAAAGTAATAATTAGCATGCCATCCACTTGTGTAGAGTCTGAGAGCCCGGCCTTCAGTGGAGTCTCACAGCATGGAGAATGATGTATTTTTCTTGGGCTGCGTTGAGGTCAGAGGATGCTGGGTTAGTGTCGCAGAAGGAGGTGCTGACACACAGAGGTGTCGCCTTGAGGTGTGGAATCATATTATGTGCACAGACGCAGAAGAAAAGAAAAAAAGAGAAGCGAGTGGTTCCACAAAATGAGTGGAAATTGATATTCTGCATGCTACACATGTAAGGGTATTTTCGCGGTTCAAACAAACTCGTACGAGCATTTATTGAGTGACTTCTCCAAGCACGCTGTGTTTGGAGCATAAAGTGAAGCAACCACAGGGTAATGTAATAATAGTTGTAGGACTTTGCATGAATTCAGAATATACAAAGACATTAAATTACCATCCATCTACAAAATCACAAGGTTATAACACTAATATTTTGAGCTTGCATTATTGTTTTTGACAGTTCCTCATTCATCACGCTTGGCAGCTAGTCTCCTGTTTGTAGTTTTCTGTCATTTTTAATGTCATAGCTGCAGTCTTGACTTAAACGGATCGCTATCTTATGAGTCATATATCCATTATGCACTGATGAGCCACAACATTAAAGACTGCCTTAAAGATCTGCTTCACGATCTGGATGGATGGATGGATTATCTTTCAGTCCAGCTAATCAGCTCAATCTGCAGTGTATATTTTTACCTTAATTAACTAAACTATTGGTGTCAAAGTGACCTTAAGCCCCCGAACTCCAAAACCCACTGCTTTAATTAGTTATCTTTAGCAAAAGGTCAAAATCATGTTGTTAGATTTTAACATTTCTGATAGTCCTTTAACTCCTCATCTGTGACATATTGTTCCTTTCCATTAACCAAATCGAAATATAAAATTGTGATAGTCCATCAAAATTACTTTATTCGACCTGTCTCATTTATAAAAAAAAAAAAAACACAAAAAAAACATTCGTGCCAATCAAATTCCATGAAAAGCAAAAAAATTCTGATCTTCTCAGCACAACTGAGAAGCTATTAGTAGTGACTCAGCTGCAGCCAACAATCACATCACAAAAATTTGAGAAATTTTTTGACTGATCTCAGCTGAACTGCCGGCTGTGTTTACATAGACCAGACAGGAGAGAAAAGAGAATAAATTAAATATATAGGTACTAAAATAGTGTTAGTCTGTAAAGTCATTTTACAGACTAATGTTGCACATGTTGCACATGTTAATTCCAAGTTTTTTCTGTTGAGTTTCTTGGTTTAGGATTTAATCCATTAGGTTGTGCTGAGGGTTAAGTGACCCTGTTTCATCCTAAAACCCAGCATACACTATTACACAACCAACACAATTAACCTGGAACAGCGTTGAACACATGACTCATTGGACACGCAGTGCAACTCATTGGAGGATGTATGCATTCCATGAAATCTATGCTTTATCTAATCTTAAATACTGGACCTTCTTGGAAATCAGTACTGAACCTTTTTGTTACACGTCTTCCTGGGATAACAGTACAAAAGGAGGTCACAAAGGAAAGTTTGTAACCCAGGCTTCCTTTAATGCCACAGTTCATGTGAGGTCAAAAGGCTGTGGCAGTAACGTCCATCTGTGTTTACACTTATCTCCTTTTATAATTAATCAGTCAAGCCAATATTCACTGTGTCTACATTTAGGAGGCATAAAGAAGCATTGCCCAGAACAAGAGCTGGTTCACCTCTCCTTTTAAACCAGTTACACACATTGCTAGTACTAAATTCAGGTCTTAATGATTGGAGGGATCTGCTGAAGTGCCCTTAAGCGATATGCTAAACCTCTGCCTGGCTTCAGGGGTGCTGTTCTGTATCCAGTCCTGTGCTTTGACCTCCTCAACTGTAGGGAGAGGCAAGAAGAAAAAATAAACAAGGATTTCTCCTTCTGGGTATCAATAGAGGATCACTCACAATAGTGCGAAAATGTATCAGCCCCTGTGTGCTGTTGCTTTAGGCCTGCTGCCATAAAGAGAATCAGAGACATCACTGGGGTGCAGTCAAACAGCTGGGCCTGTGGTTAGAACGTCTGCTCGGAGGCTGCAATCAGCTGAGCGCCGCTTCATCACGTGGTTCAGCTTTTCACTTTCTGACCTCCCTTAGGCGTGCAAACTGTACGCAGACAAATATGGAAACAGAGGGGAAGAGATGCACCTATGACCCCATGCACATGTCGATCTCCTCCTCCTGAACTCTTTCGCATGCTTTCACAAGTTCACAACATCAGCGATTTCCGCTAAAGCTTTGGACAACGCAGTGTGACAGCAGCAACACAGGTTAAGCCTGACCATGCAAATGAGTATCTGCAGACACCGGCCATCAAATCGCTACAGTGTTTGGATTCTTTT